>NC_026002.2:81623725-81705851 GCF_000442705.2 Elaeis guineensis | reverse complement strand
TCACCACATGCTCCGCATTTCCGTCGTTCAAAGGGATCGAAACCAGATTTTCGATTGGGCCACCCCTCTCCTCAGCGAGGTCGTCGTGGGCGTCCAGCCCATCAACTGGGCAGGGATCGAATTGGTTACTTCTTTGCAAGGCTATGTTGTAGTAGTGTCTGGCCAGGACTTGGTCTCCCCTGACCTCTCCAATCCCCTGGTTCGTAGGAAATTTCAACTTCAAATGGTAGGTTGACATGACGGCCCAGAGAGCGTTGAGGCCAGGTCGGCCGAGGATCGCGTTGTAGGCTGACGGCGCCTTCACCACCAAAAAATTCACCAGAGCCCTGGATTGTCTTGGATATCGACCTGTAGCTATAGTCAAAGTTATCATTCCCTCCATCGGGATAGCATCATCGGTAAACCCTACTAGAGGGGAGCTAATCGGCCCCAAATGGCCGTCAAGGGTGGACATTCTTGAGAAGGCATCGTAGAACAAAATATCGGTCGAACTTTTATTGTCGACAAGAATGCGGCAGACGTCGTAATTTGCTATATTCAAAGAAACTACAACCACGTCGTTATGAGAGAATTAAACTCCCTGAGCATCTTCTTCAGTAAAGGTTATGGGCTCCTCAATCTTTTGCCGCTTGGAGGGTACGGCCAATATGTTGGTTGCTCCCTGTCGGGATTCTCCCGAGATGGTGTTGGCGAAATCCATCGGGGGTCGATTGCCTGACCGCCCCACACCGACGGCCATTATCGGAGGAGGAGGAGAAGGCTAGGAAATTGGAGGTGAGGTCGGAGCCTGAGACTTGGCCGCGGAGGCCGTGGATCATCACGTGGATGCCCTGCGGGGAGGCATCGGGCGAGGACCTAGTGGAGGAAGGAGGAGAGGATGTCGGAAAAGATGACCGGAGGTGATCCCATTGAGCGCTCCTTTAAGAACAAGGGTACTGCGAAGATACAGGGCCCTTCCTCTAGCGCTAATCCTGTTGGTACAAAAATCCATTTGCGTCGGAGAAGCTGGAGTCGAGGGAGTCGCGGTCGCCGTCGGGACCTGCAAAAGAAGTCTAAATAGGAGGTGGGGTTGCTCCGGCAAGATCCTCCGACGCTCAAGTCAGTTCTCTGCCTCAACAAGAATGGAGTGCTCGAACGAAAATTTTAGCAGAGTTTCTAGGTAAGAAATGAGAGCATAGAGAATAACGTATCTGGGGTCCCCCCTTTTTATAGGCAGGGGGAGCAACGGATTGAAAGCGATTGTTTGTAACCGCCTCATCGTGGGCCGCACGGGGCCAGGAGGAATTTATCATGAAGAGTAATGGGGTGGAGTCGTGGCTGTCACCATGGCTCACCACGTGGAATCAGTTACGAGGAGTGGAGCGGCGTTCGTTGTCGCGACTTGCCAGGGAGTAGTGGAGCCGCGCAGCATCCGCCGCAGGGAGTGGAGCAGATTCGCGGCCATTACTGTGGCCTGCCGCATGGAGCCTGTTGTGGGGAGTGATGGAGCTGTGCGAAATCCATCGCAGGAAGTGAAGCAGAGTCGTGGCCGTTACTATGGCCTGCCAGGGGGCCCAGGCCTGTCGGTCGAAGTTCGGTTGGAGTCCGATCTCTGTAGAAGCCCAGACGAAAATCATTTGTCGAGGAGTCTCGGCCAAGGCCGCTCGTGGTAGGAACTTGAAGTAGTTCATTTGCAGCAGTAACTCGGAGTGGGTCGCTTGCAACAGGAGCTCGAAGTCTGACTCCCGTAGGAGTCCGGATGAAGTCTTCCTACAGTCGAAGTCGGAGATGAAGTCCGGCTCTCTCACGGGAGTTCGGATGAAGTCTACCTGCAATTGAAGTCATGGGCAGAGTCCGGCTCCCGTAGGAGTCTGGATGGAGTCTTTCTGCAGCCGGAGTCGGGGACGAGGTCCGGCTCCCGGAGGAGTCCGGGCAAAGTCTTTCTGCAATTGAAGTCATGGGCGGAGTCCGGCTCCCATAGGAGTCCGGACGAAGCCTGTCTGCAGTCGGAGTCAGGGACGAGGTCCGGCTCCCATAGGAGTCCAGGTGAAGTCTTCCTGCAAGTGAAGTTGGGGGCGAAGTCCGGCTCCCGTAGGAGTCTGGACGAGGTCTACCTGTGATTGAAGTCATGGGCGGAGTCCGACTCCCGTAGGAGTCCGGACGGAGTCTTTCTGCAGCCGGAGTCAGGGATGAGGTCCGGCTCCCGTAGGAGTCCGAGCGAAGTCTTCCTGCAATTGAAGTCATGGGCGGAGTCTGGCTCCCGTAGGAGTCCAGACGAAGCCTGCCTGCAGCCGGAGTCGGGGATGAGGTCCGGCTCCCGTAGGAGTCCGGGTGAAGTCTTCCTGCAAGTGAAGTTGGGGGCGAAGTCCGACTCCCGTAGGAGTCCGGACGAGGTCTACCTGTGATTGAAGTCGTGTGCAGAGTCCGGCTCCCGTAGGAGTCCGGACGGAGTCTTTCTACAGCCGGAGTCGGGGATGAGGTCCGGCTCCCGTAGGAGTCCAGGCGAAGTCTCCTTGCAGCCGAAGTCGGGGATGAGGTCCGGCTCCCGTAGGAGTCCGGGCGAAGTCTTCCTGCAAGTGAAGTTGGGGGCGAAGTCTGGCTTCCGTAGGAGTCCGGACGAGGTCTTCACGCAGTCAAAGTCGGTCAAGTCCGGCTCCCGTAGGAGCCTGTCTGTCGTGAAGAATCTGGTCGACGCTGGCGGGGGTTGATCCGTTGGCAAAACTTGGGAATGTTGCGGAGGCTCGGCCGCCAGAGAGGTTCGGAGAGATGCCGTCGAAGGTTGGAAGTTGGCAGAATCTCTGGAGGGTCACTCCTGGCATGAACTTCGACTGTTGGGGTATTTTATTCTCAACAATATTCATGATAAATTTTACAATTGAACCTTATCAATTAAGTCCTTTCGCTGCTTCATCTGCATGGAATATAATTACAGCGGCACCCCTACTGCCATAGGAGAACCCCATCGAATGGGAGGAGAGGGCCTTTAAACCCTACTTTTCTCCTATGACCGGACGACCATGGCAACCAACCCAATTAGACTACTTGCTACTTGGATCAAGTATATCTAAATATATCAATTTTAAAATTTAAATTTTAAATTTCAAATTTCAAACAAATTTCAAATTTCAAATTTTTGAATTTTAAATTTTAAATTTTAAATTTTAAATTTTAACCAAATTTTAAATTTTGAATTTTGAATTTCAAATTTTTGAATTTTGAATTTCAAATTTTAAATTTTAAAATTTAAATTTCAAATTTTGAATTTCAAATTTTTGAATTTTGAATTTCGAACAACTTTCAAAATTTAAATTTTAAATTTTGAATTTTAAATTTTAAATTTAAACTTTTAGATTACAACTTAATCTACGCATGCAAATATATATCATATTTTAGAACCTGCTCTGATACCAATTTCAGTGAATTTCAGTGCAGGGGTAAAACGATAATTTTAAATTTTTTTTAAAATCACTATTTTGCAGTGAAAATTATTAATTAATCTAATTAATTAATATATATAATTTTTACATAAGGATCTAAATATGATATATACATAGCATGCATTTAAATTTAAAATTCAAACTTCTACAGTAAATAATTTACTGTTATATGTTCAGAACACATTACCTTTCTGTGGGTAGTTGATCATCATAATTTGATCACCATTAGAAGAATCTGATTATCGTAATGCAGCCACACAGTGTGTCTGACCTCTGTGGATCATCCACATGAAGCTTTCGATCTGATCGGCTGCTCACGAATGCTAGTTCATGGCTGAACCCTTTTGATGGCCGATGTTGATCAAACTCCTTCGATCTTGATCTGTCGACTCTTCAGATGCTCCAGATCATCAGCAGATGCACTTGAGAGGTTGATGATGCTCTGCCTGAAGTTTGGTGGGCTCACGACACTCGTAGCTCACGTTCTCACTTCCCGAACCCTAAGCCAAAACCCTAGGGTACACTCCAAAGAAACTTGCGCCCACTTGTTTCTTTCTTTTCTCTCCTTTTCTTTTCTTTTCTCATGCAAGAAAGCTCTCTCACGCCACCCTTCTCACTCAGATGTCATCTGTGCATGCCCAATCTTATCTCCTTTTTAAAACGATGCAAGACCGCATCTTTGCAGCATTTTTACCGCGTGAGAGGATAAAGATAAGTCGTTGCTCATTTGAATTCAAATCGAATTTGAATTCAAATGCCAACCAACTCATTCCTATCCACTCTACATGTGAGAAGAGAAGGGCGTGGGCTCTCTTGTGCATGGAGAGTTTACACGAGAAACTCTTTCTCGTGTAAAGCAAGGGGCGCACAAAATGGATAACGACATGGCGCATGGGATTAGTTATCCATTTAAATTCAAACACCCTTTGAATTTGAATGGCTAATAAATCATGTTTATCCAAATAATTGGCACATAAGGGTGGGCGTGGGATGCCTTCTACATGGGAGAAAATTTATGAGAAGTTGCTTCTCGTGAATTCAAATGGGCGCAGACAAGTGAGGTGGCACAGGGAGTTGAATTCAAAAGGTGGTTTGATCATAATTGAACCAACCTAATCAAAATAGGTTAAGCACAATTAGACTAAGTTAAACCCAACTTAATTAAGCTTATTTAGACTCAATAAAATCCTAATCAAATCAAGAATTGACTAAGCCCAACCCCTGATCAGATCAGGGACCAAAACACCTTAGTGATTAGGTCAACACTTAACCTAATCGGGTCAAACCCAACTGAATCCAATTCAATTGGACTTGATCCAAAAATAATTACTCAATCAAATTGAGTTAATTAATAATCAAATCACTAATTAAATCTCTCATAAATACTGAGTCTATATCCGATGGACAATCGGGCATCAAAGTCCATTGATATGAAACCTTGATCAAAAAGTCCCAAACCAGTAGGACTCTTGACCCCGGTACCCAAAATGTGTGGGACTCATGATTAGAGAATCCTGATTCTCGATCACAGAGTCCCAGACACATAGGACTCATAGTCCACGAGCATTAGGACTCTTCATCTGCCATCAAATCAGATAGGAACCTCTAATATGTGTGACTCCACAAGTTCGATCCTAAGCCGGTAGCACAGGAACCAATTCCTGTACTAATCGAAGTGACCATCTAGCAATGGTACCCGATATCCGAATAGATTGAATAGTTGCAATCGCAATACTCAGAACCTACGTGAATATGATAACTGTATAATTCATCCTTTTGACCCCTGTGTTTAGGACGACTCAGGGTTAAACTGTCAACCCTGATTAGATCATCCGAATCGTGCTCAACTCAATCAGTCCTGTGACTCCTCACTAGGACTACCCTGGCCAAGATTTTGCTAAATTAAAATATGACTGTACATAGCTCCTGAACTGGAGTGGTCAATCCCATCTTGACACACGCACCGACAAGTCAAGTACTTGACTACACCCAGCAGCCTTCCGTCACTGAATTAAAAATTCAGGTAGTCCAGTGCCTAAGTGCAGTGAGTTGCTTGCAAGTCACCGTGACGGTCTCAGGTCAGAGGGACAGTTATATCCATATCCCATCGGAGCAAATCTTGACAGCAAAAATAGCTCCGAAATCGATCATGTTCAGTGCAGCTGTACCCTTACATCTGTAGCGAAAATTTAGTGCAGGGGCAAAATGGTAATTCTAAATCTTTTTGGTAACAACGTATCATTTGGTCGCGAACATGTTTAAGGACTAAGCGACAAATCCTCCTTTGTCGAGTCTAAATAGTCCTAAGGACTTCACCACAACACAGGAGTTCATTAGAAGATGAAATATTTGTGATGAAAAAATATCAAAATAACTTTTTTTATTTATAATTCATGTACTAATATAAAAGGAGCACAACCGTCAACAGGCTGACGATTGGCTTTGGGACACTATTCCCAATAATCTCCCACTTGGCCTAAAGCCTATCGGTGCAGTATCTAATACCCATCTTCGACTTGTAGTCTTGAACTCCTTCACCGCAATGGCTTTAGTGAATGGGTCGGCCAGGTTCTTCTTCCCGTTGATCTTCTGAAGGTTGACATCACCTCGATCCACGATCTTCCGGATGAGATGGTAGCGGTGCAGAATATGCATCGTCCACTGGTGTGCCTTTGGTTCCTTCGCCTGAGCAATGGCTCCAGAGCTGTCGCAGTAGAGCAGAACTGGACCAACAAGGGAGGGTGCTACTCCGAGCTCGATGATGAATTTCCTCAACCACACCGCTTCTTTGACAGCATCTGATGCAGCAATATACTCCGCCTCGCATACTAAATCAGCTATAGTGTGCTGCTTGAAACTCTTCCAGCAGACAGCCCCACCATTAAGGGTAAAAATAAATCCTGACACACTCTTGCTATCATCGCGATCAGACTGAAAACTAGAGTCTGTAAACCCTATAAGTCTCAAGTCCGATTCACCATATATAAGCCACTGGTCCTTAGTATTTCTTAAATACTTCAGAATGGTTTTAACAACCTTCCAGTGATTCTCTCCTGGATCAGATTGGTATCTACTCACTACCCCTAGTGAGTATGCCACATCTGATCGTGTACATATCATGGCGTACATGATAGATCTCACTACCGAAGCATATGGAATCCTACCCATACGCTCTCTCTCTTGAGGTGTTGTCGGACAATCCCTCTTCGAGAGAGAATTTCCATGGCCTATCGGTAGATAGCCTTTCTTGGAATTTTCCATGCTGAACCTTTTCAGCATAGTATCAATGTACGTGGACTGGGATAAGCCAAGTAACTTTTTGGATCTATCCCTATAGATCCTCATCCCTAGGATGTAGGAAGCTTCTCCCAGATCCTTCATGGAGAACTGTGACGATAGCCAAATCTTTATTCCCTGTAATGCAGGGACATCATTCCTGATTAAGAGAATGTCATCCACATACAATACAAGAAATACTACTATTGGACCATTAGCCCACTTATAAATGCAGGGCTCTTCTCCGTTCTTAACGAAGCCATACGTTTTGATCGTCCTATCAAAATGTATGTTCCAACTTCGAGATGCCTGCTTAAGTCCATAAATGGACCTCTGTAGATTGCACACCTTAGACTCATCTGTGGATGTGAACCCTTCAGGTTGTATCATATACACCTCTTCGTCCAGCTCTTCATTTAGGAAAGCTGTCTTCACATCCATCTGCCAGATTTCATAGTCCAGATGGGCAGCTATCGCAAGCATAATTCGAATGGATTTGAGCATTGCCACAGGAGAAAATATCTCATCATAGTCTATACCATAACGTTGACGATATCCCTTGGCAACCAGACGGGCTTTATAGGTCTCCACCTTTCCGTCTGCGCCCCTCTTCCTTTTGAAGACCCACTTACACCCTATGGGTTTTACTCCTTCGGGTGGGTCAACCAATGTCCACACATCGTTGACCTTCATGGACTCCATTTCGGATTTCATGGCCTCTAGCCATTTCTCAGAGTTAGGTCTCTACATTGCGTTTATGTAGGTGATCGGATCCTCATCATTTTCATCAAGTTCGACAGGATCACCATCTCGAACCAAGAAATCATAGTATCTGTCCGGTTGATATGGTACTCTATCAGACCACCTTAAGTGTGCATAATCAATGGGCTCC
This sequence comes from Elaeis guineensis, assembly GCF_000442705.2. Taxonomy (NCBI): domain Eukaryota; kingdom Viridiplantae; phylum Streptophyta; class Magnoliopsida; order Arecales; family Arecaceae; genus Elaeis; species Elaeis guineensis. The sequence goes on along the minus strand of NC_026002.2, from coordinate 81,698,267 downwards.
GGATCTGATCTAATCAAATCCGGTTCAGGTTCAGTAACATGTGTCGATTTTTTCACCTATCGAACTTCGTCAAGTTCGACCTTAGAGGCAACAGTTTTTTCACTAAGGAACTCTTTTTCTAAAAAAATTATCTTAAGGCTGACAAACACCTTTTGCTCATCAGCAAGGTAGAAATAATACCCTTTGGTCTCTTTTGGGTACCCTATAAAATTACACTTGTCAGACCTAGGTCCAAGCTTGTCTGTAATTAAACGTTTAACATAAGCCGGACATTCCCAAACCCTAAGGTGCGAGAGTACTGGCTTACGTCCTATCCATATCTCATATGGCATTTTGGCTACAGACTTACTCAGAACTCTATTTAGAAGGTAACAAGCCGATTCGAGCGCATATCCCCAGAGGGAGATCGGCAGACCAGCAAACCCCATCATGGATCGAACCATGTCTAACAGGGTCCAATTCCTCCTTTCAGACACACCATTATGCTGTGGTGTTTCAGGAGGAGTCCATTGAGAGAGAATCTCATTCTCCCCTAGATACGTCAGAAACTCATTGGAAAGGTATTCACCTCTTCGATCAGATCGAAGAGTTTTAATACACTTTCCAGTTTGTTTTTCTACCTCATTTCAGAATAGTTTGAACATTTCAAATGATTCCGACTTATGCTTCATTAAATAGACATACCCATACCTAGATAGGTCGTCTGTGAAGGTTATGAAGTAGAAAAATCCACCTCTTGCACTTGAGCTCATAGGTCCACATACATCAGAATGTACCAGACCTAAGAGTTCACTGGCTCGCTCACCTTTTCCAGTAAAAGGTGACTTGGTCATCTTCCCAAGAAGACAGGACTCACAGGTTGGAAGTGATTCACAATCACTAACTTCAAGAATTCCTTCTTGAGCCAACCTGTTTATCCTATTTTTATTGATATGACCTAGCCTACAGTGCCAAAGGTAGACTTCTGACACATTATCTATTCTAGAGCATTTATCGAAGTTTTGAACCACATTAACAGGCTGTGATAGTAAGTAAATTCTATTATTTAATTATCCAACAAATATTGTAACACCATTCAAAATGATATTGCAAATATTTCTTTTTATTAAAAAATCATAATCGTACATGGCCAAAAGGCCTACAGAAATAATATTTAATAAAAAACTTGGACAATAGTGACATTCACTCAGAATTACATTACGAGAATTGATTACAAGACTCATGATTCCTAAAGCTAGAACTGGAACTTTGCTTCCATCTCCAACGTTCAGGAACCTCTCGCCTTCATCAAATCTTCTACTGACCTGCAGACCCTGCATCGAATTACAAATATGATAAGGGCTTCTGGTATCCAATACCCAGGCAGTAGTATCACAAATCGAAAAGTTGCAAGGAGTTATCATATAATTACCTTGCTTCTTCTTTAGCCTGTTCGGGTCCAGGGAGGCAATGTATTGAGGATAGTTCCTCTTCCAATGCCCCTGCTTTTTGCAAAAGAAGTACTCCGCCTGGCTCTGGTCATGCTTGCGCTTCTTGGTCTGACCCTGTGCTACTGTCCCAGCATGAGATTGCACCTTCTTATTTTTCTTCTTCTTGTTCTTCTTCCCCTTCCCAAAGGGTTGACGACGAGAAGAAGACCCTCCCACTACATTCACCGACTCCTTATGGAGTTGGTGATCCTTCTCAAAGTTCTGCAGCAACCCCAACAATCCGTGGTAGTTTACTGCAGGCTTTGTCATTCGAAAATGAGTAAGGAATGGGAGGAAGGACTTGGGCAAAGAATTAAGGATCGCATCCTTACCAAGCTGCTCGTGCAGAAGAAAGCCCAATTTGCTTAGGTGCTCAATCATCTCGATCATGTACAGTACATGATCAGTGACTGAGGCCCCATCCCTCATCCGAGCATTGAAAATGGCACAACTAGTTTTGTGCGTTTCAATGTCGTCAGGCGTGCCAAAGGAGTCGTTCAACATTTGAAGCATCTCCTGTGGCTGGGCGTTCTCAAACTTTCGGCTGAACTCGTCATTCATTGCTGCCAGCATAATACATCGAACGGTGGTGCAGTCATTGAGCCACTTTAAGTAAGTATCTCGGATCGCCTTACTAGCGTTCGGAGCTGGCTCCTCAGGTGCTGGATCCGTTACTACATAAAGGATCCGCTCATGCTCAAGGACGATTTTTAATTTTCGATACCAGCTATCGAAATTGGGTCCCATGAGCTTGTCATTATCTAATAATGACCGGAGCGACAGGATAGTGGCCATAGCTGCATAAAGAAAAATGAGACCTCTATTAGTACATAAATTAATACTAAAGACTTGGACTTTAGTCTAAAGTTTTTCTCAATATTTTTACGAACTGGTAGCCTCATCCTCCAATTCGAGGAATTACTTTAATTCCTTAATGGGTACTAGAATCCACACAGACTACACATGAGCCCAACATTGGTTGGTCAACCCATGTGCATCTATGGGTAGGTTCTTAACCAGTTGTTTCTCTAAACAACTTCTAGTAATTGATTTTGTCCCAGAACCTAATGAGTAGGCTTTGGCCTCCACTGAAAAGATCTGGTTAGGTCTAACCATTAACATGACTTAATTTAGTGAATCGGACCAATAAATGATCAGGCCCGACTTTGGCTGGCCAACCTAACCACCATCAGAAAGACTCAATCAAATTATCATATTATGAATAATAATTCCATTAGCCAATGAGCACCAGGTCTTTGGGCCTCCAATGATCATTGAACTAATGGACTCATTATCATTCACTTAATGGGAGGCTATGACTTAGTTATCATTATAACTTAATCATTTTAGGGACCTAATAATTTTGAGGATTTTATTAAAGAATAGTAGAGAAGAAATCATCCAGCCAATTTCAATCCTCCCACTGACTTCACCAAGTCAGATTAAAAAAAGATTTAATTAAAGCTGGCATTAGGAGCACCTAAATCAGTTACACTGATTTACCTAATGACATGGGTGAGCTCTAATCACCAAGTGATCTAATCAAAATCTAACTTACCAGATTGGCCAGGTAAGTGAGATCAGTGGTGGGGATTTGCCATTAACTCGTCAATGATCGAATCAATGCGAGTAGCTCCCGCTTAAGAACCACTGGTCAAAACTGTCGAACTTACCTTAGACACCAATCGGTTCATTAGTTTTAATTTTGATCAACTTAGTAAATAGGGCTCTACCGCATAGCCATGAATTAAGTCCATCTTGGTCTAGTTAAAGACATGGACCCATTCAACTACAACTATTGAAGTTGAGTCTAGAGTATCCTTGACCTAATCTAATTCAACTTTTGATTAGATTTGACCAATTACTCCATTTAGTCTATTTTTTAAGCTAACCTTAGGTCTAACCCAATTATGGACCTAATTCATCTAACCCATTGACCCACAAGTTTATGCAATTGTCTTAGGTCTTAATTCATAATTCTAGACCTACTAGACAACACTTAATTCTTTTAATTAAGTACTTGGGCTGATGAATCAGGGTTTGGCATTTCGAAAATAATTTTCAAATTTTGAAAGATTTTATTTTTTGTTCACCAAATGTGTTGACTCATTTCACAAACGGGTCAGCACAATTCATAAACAGCAATCCTATTGCTCATTTCATAACAGAAAATAACTCAAAATAAATCATAAATTTTCTTTTAGATCTAATCTAACACATTCAGGATAAATTTTATAATTAAGTCCTTTCACTGCTTCATCGACATGGGATATAATTGCATCGGCACCCCTACCGCCATAGGAGACCCCATCGAATGGGAAGAGAGGGCCTTTAAACCCTACTTTTCTCCTATGACCGGACGGCCATGGCAACCAACCCAATTAGATTACTTGCTACTTGGATCAAGTATATCTAAATATACCAATTTCAAAATTTAAATTTTGAATTTCAAATTTCAAATTTTAAATTTCAAATTTTAAATTTTAAATTTGAGATTTCAACCAAATTTTGAATTTTGAATTTCTAATCTTTGAATTTTAAATTTTGAATTTTGAATTTTAAATTTCAAATTTTGAATTTCAAATTTCAAATTTTAAATTTGAGATTTCAACCAAATTTCAAAATTTGAATTTCAAATTTGAAACTTCTAACAAATTTCAAATTTTAAATTTTAAATTTCAAATTTTTTTGAATTTCAAATTTTGAATTTAAAATTTAAACTTATAGATTACACCTTAATCTACACATGCATATGTATATCATATTCTAGAACCATGCTCTGATACCATTTGTAGCAAAAATTTAGTACAGGGGCAAAATGATAATTTTAAATCTTTTTCAAAATTACTATTTTACAGTGGAATTATTAATTAATCTCATTAATTAATACTAATTAACCCTACACTAGGATCTAAATATGATACAATAGCATGCATTTAAATTTGAAATTCAAATTTGAATCAGTAAACCTTTTACAGTACTGTGTTCAGAATACATCACCTTTTGCGGGTAGTCGATCACCGCAATCTGATCACCGTCGGGGGCTCTGATCATCATGTCATAGCCACATAAATGTTTGGCCTCTGTGGATCATCCACACGAAGCTCCCATCTGATCAGCTCCTCACGAATGCTAGTTCGTGATTTCACCCTTTTGATGGCAGATGTTGATCGAACTCCTTCGATCAATGTGTGCTGACTCTTTGGATACTTTGGATCATTTGCACGGTTGCTTGAGAGGATGATGGATCTCTCCCTAAAATTTGGTGGACTCACGACACTCGTGGCACACCAATCTCACTTCTCAAACCCTAGGTAGAAACCCTAGGGTACACACTAGAAACCCTACGCTCAATTTTCTTTCTTTTCTTTCTTTTTCTCTCGGAAGGTTTTGGACCTTCACCTTATGCACAAACTTTCCTCACACCCCAAAGTTTCTCTCCTAAAATTTCTACACACGTCTCACCTTTCTCCTCTTTTTAAAACAACGTCGAACGTGTCTTATCCGCGTGAGAGGATAAAGATAAGTGGTTGCACATTTGAATTCAAATCAAATTTGAATTCAAATGCAAAACCAACTCATCCCTATCTACTTGTGCATGAGAAGAGAAGGGGCGTGAGTTGATTTGTGCATGGAGAGTTTACACGAGAAATATTTTCTCATGTAAAATATGGGGCGCACAAGATAAGACCATGGCGCATGGATTAGTTGGTTGCTCATTCAAATCCAAACTTTCTTTTGAATTTGAATGGCAAACCAACTTATTTTTATCCAGATATTTGGCACACAAGGGTGGGCATGGGATGGCTTCTACGTGGAGAAAATTCATGAGAAGTTGCTTCTCATGAATTTAAATATGCACAGAAGAAGTGAGGTGGCGCAGGGAGAAAAGTCAAGGTGGTTTGAACCTAATTGAGCCAACCTAATCTAAATAGGTTAAGCACAATTAGAATAAATTAAATCTAACTTAATTAGGTTTAATTAGGCTCAATAAAATCCTAATCAAATCAGAAATTAACTAAACCTAACCCCTGATCAAATCAGGGACTAAACCACCTTAGTGATTAGGTCAACATTTAACCTAATCGGGTCAATCCAAACTGAATCCAATTCAATTGGACTTGATCCAAAAATAATTACTCAATCAAATTAAGTTAATTAGTGATCAAATCACTAATTAAACCTCTCATAAATATTGAGTCCAAATCCGATGGGCAATCAGGCATCAGAGACCATCGATATGAAACCCTGATCAAAGAGTTCAAATTTCAAATTCAAAATTTAAAATTCAAAATTTTGACCCCGGTACCCAAAATGTGTGGAACTCATGATCAGAGAATCTTAATTCTCAATTATAGAGTCCCAGACACATAAGACTCATAATCAGCCATCTGATCAGAAAGGAATCACTAATGTGTGTGACCCCGCAGGTTCGAACCTAAGCCGGTAGCACAGGAACCAATTCCTGTACTAATCGAAGTGACCATCTAGCAATGGTACCTGACGACCGGATAGGTCGAATAATCACAATCGCAATATTCAGAACCTACGTGAATATGGTTACCGTATAATTCATCCCTTTTGACCCCTGTGTTTAGGATGACTCAGGGTTAAACTGTCAACCCTGATGATATCATCCGAATCGTGCTCAACTCAATTAGTCCTGTGACTTTTCACTAGGACTATCCTGGTTAAGGTTTTGCTAAATTGAAACATGACTGTACACAGCTCCTAAACTGGAGTGGTCAATCCCATCTTGACACACGCATCGATAAGTCAAGTACTTGCTACACCCAGCAGCCTTCCGTCATTGAATTAAAAATTTAGGTAGTCCAGTGCCTAAGTGCAGTGAGTTGCTTGCAAGTCACCGTGGCGGTCTTAGGTCGGAGGGACATTTATACCCATATCCCATCGGAGCAAATCTTGACAGCAGAAATAGCTCCGGAGTTGGTCACGTTCAGTGCAGATGTACCATTACATCTCACCTGTATGTCATATCAGTGTCTCCACACTCTTTGGTTATGAGGACAACCAATCCATATGGCACACAACGACCTATGCTCGATAAACGTTGTCGTCCTTGGTAACAACGTATCATTTGGTCGCGAACATGTTTAAGGACTAAGCGACAAATCCTCTTTTGTCGAGTCTAAATAGTCCTAAGGACTTCACCACAACACAGGAGTTCATTAGAAGATGAAACATTTGTGATGAAAAAATATCAAAATAACTTTTATTTATTTATAATTTATGTACTAATACAAAAGGAGCACAATCGTCAACAGGCTGACGATTGGCTTTGGGACACTATTCCCAACAACATCTCATCTGTGTGCCATACCAGTATCTCCACACTCCTTGGTTAAGAGGACAACCAATCTATATGGCACACAATGACCTATGCTTGATAAACATTGTTGTCCTTGGTAACAACGTATCATTTGGTCACGAACAGGTTTAAGGACTAAACGACAAATCCTCCTTTATCGAGTCTAAATAGTCCTAAGGACTTCACCACGACACAGGAGTTCATTAGAAGATGAAACAATTTATGATAAAAAATACTAAAATAATTTTTATTAATTTATAATTCATATACTAATACAAGAAAGAGCACAACCATCAACAGGCTGACGATTGGCTTTGGGAAACTATTCCCAATAATTTTAAAGTGTTATCATATAAGTACTTTGACCAGCAACTAATTGCTCGTTTTTTTTAGTCTATTTGGGTCATAGTTTGTCAGACTCAGTTCAGTCTTAGACTTCTCAGCTAGATTAGGCTCAAAATCAATGTTCAAATTCTGATACTGGCTATCAAAGTTGGGTCCAATAAGCTCATCACTATCAAACAGTGAGTGGAGCGTCATGGTACTGGCCACTTCTGGAAAGAAAAGAAAAATATAAATCTAATTGGTATATAAATTAATTAAGCTTAAAGATATAGACTTTAATCTAAAGGTTCTTCCACTATTTTATATGAATTGGTAGCTTCTACCTCCAATTCGAAGAATTACCTTAATCCTTTAGTGGGTACTAGAATCCACACAGACTGCATACAGGTCTGAGTATGGCTCGGCCAATCCATGTGCATCTATGAATAGGCTCTCGACCAATTATTTCTTCAAATAATTTTTAGTAATAAGTTTCACCCCAGATTTCATTTCAGTAGGCTAAGGGCCTCACTACAACAAAACTGGTTATTAGCGATGAAAACTTTTCATCGCTAATAACCGATTTTCATTGCTAATGCATATTAGCAATGAAATTTTGGTCGCTAATTTTTTATCATAAATAATTTCATCGTTGATAATATTTTATGATGAAATAAAAAATTTCATCCCTAATAAAAGATATTTTCGATAAATATTTTTCATCATTAAAAAAAAAGATGAAAAAAATTTAATCTAAAAAAAAGAATTTGCGATGAAAGAAACTATCAGTGATAAATAAAAAATTAATAGTGATGAAAATATTTTCATCATTATTATTACCAAAAATTTTAGCGATGAAAAATTTACATCATAAAAAATATTTTTTACAACAAAAATATTCATCACAACTAATTTAATAAAAAATTAACAAAATTAAATAATATTAGTCAAAAATTTTGTCACAAATAAGATAATTTTTTATGAATATTTACGTCACTAATAATTATTTGCAATGAATAATTTTTTATTGCTGTTAATTATATATTTATTGATAAATTAAATTATGTTAGCAAAATATTTTTGATAATAAATATTTCATCAAAAATAATTTCATCACTAATAATTTAGTCATATTTTTTTTAAAAAATTATGAATATATATTTTAAATTTATATGTATAATATTTTTTATAAATTAAAAAAATAAAAATAAAAAATTTACATAATAAATTTATAAATAAATTTTATTATTTTATTATATTAAATTAAAATTATAAGATATTTAAAATAAAAAAAGGTACATCAATAAGCCATCAAATATCGATATCTGGAGAATGAGTTGGGGATGGAGAGCACTCGACGGAGCTCAAATCGACGATGGAGCTCGGATCGACCTACTGCTACCTCATCAACTGTATCGTCTGCTCTATCTGCACCATCTACTCCATCATCTAGATCTGGAAGCGCTAATAGTCGTTGATGCATGCAGCCAACTCCTGAGCTCGCTGTCGATCCTCGACAGCCTACTGTCGATCTTCGGTAGCCCATCTCTGCACCTCTGTCAGTCGAGCCTCACACGCAGAATGAATGTCTGCCCTAGATGAGCATGAGGATGAGGGAGTAGTGATCCCATACCCTAGATCCCTAACATAACAGGGTCTCGTACCGAGCATCCGATCACAGATCTCATCATCTGTGGATGCAATCGAGCCCTCAGAGGTAGGCTGGGATCTCATATCTGTCACACGATCCTAAAAATTAAAATTATAATTATTTTAATTTTATAATAAAAATCAGATTGTGAATGAAAAATAATTGAAAAAACTTACAACGAGCTCCTGGCTCCCCGTTGTCCACTCCTCCGACTGTCACTGGTGGATCTACTGGTAGATATCGATCCTACCAGGAAGCTCGCCACTCTCAGCATCTCTCTGCAATTTGAGAATTAATTAAAAAAATTTTAAATAACTAAAAAATTATATATTAATTAAAAATAAAAAATTATCTATCATGTGCTCTATGTGATGAGCAAACGATCTCGAACCCTCACAATGTGGCATGATCTGTCTCGCTCGATTCGTCGCATTCTGGTCACATCATCTCTGTAAAATTATCAATAAAATTAGTAGATAAAAAATTTAATTTAAGAATAAATGATTAAGTCATTAAATTCTAAAAAAAAATTTAGATGTATAACTTGATATGCCAGATCCTCGTAATGCCAACATATGGTAGTCCAAATGTCCATGGTGATGCTGTCATAGGGCTACTACTGCACTGCCTCCTTTCCATAATCCTGCACCACCCGAAACTAATACTGATGCATGTGATGGTGATAGTCCTTGAAACACAATGATAACTGAGTGTCGATGACTCACCTCAGATGATCCTCCTCAAAATCAGTGATGTCAAATACACCTTGCCAATAATAAATATTAGAAGAATACTATGCAAATTAAATATTCATAATATAATTTATTTTACCTGTAAGTGGGTGTAAAAAATCTCTCTCTGAGCCAGTAGAATGTGACACCAATCGAAGAACATCATGGAGGCATAACTGTGGCATATGATGCCCGGCTCAATCTGCCATGGCTCACACCATCCCCTAATAGGTCTGGTGTAGTCGGTCGGTATCTCGATCTGAAGATGCTATCCCGGATGCTCGCATCTCCAACGCTCCAGAGTGAGGTTCTTTGATGGACCTCACCCTCGCCTCTCCACCGATGAGGACTCATCTGAAACAACAATAAATAAATCATTAGTATGATCCAAATAAAAGAATCAAATTTTATTATATATAAAGTGTAATAATTAATACCACCGGGACCCACCTCACTGAAACTCGGCTCACTGGGACCTGCAGGTGCAGGACCCTCTAACAGTGGAGCTGATGCGGCAACGAAGATCGATGGAGGTGCCTCAACTTCTGAGGTATCTGCAGCGAGCTGTGAACGCGAACGTCGTCGTCCGTCTCCTAATGCCATATCTACAAGAATTAAGATATAAATAATTATAATGTTAAATGATAATAATAAAAATTAAATAATATTCTAATGAATACAATTATATCGCATACCATTATTGGAAGATAAAATTGAACGAAGAATATAGATCTACTCATCAATATTCATATCTTCCTCGATGTGTAGATCCTCGTTCGAATCACAGTAATCGATATATGTGTCATCTTCTATCTCATCATTATTTATGAATGGATCATCACCCTCTGACTCATTAAGATTAAATACAAAATCAGTTTCAACTTCATTGGATGGGAGATCAGCCCTATTCAAAGGTACCATTATAAGTTCTTTATCCATCAAAAGCTTGGCTAATATTTGTTCTTCTTGTTAAAAAGCTTCTTCTTCATGTAAATCCAAATTTTTATCTATCTCTAATCAAGTTGGTACGTCATATACGCCTCTAGGTATTATTTTTTGTACAACATGTCAATTACCTCGATACTTTAGATCCTTCAAATATATTACTTGTTTTGCTTGAGTTGCTAATATGTACAGCTCATTTTGGTATCATGTTCGTGCAAGATTTACACTAGTAAATTATGAATCGATATGAATATCGATCTCTTTATTACTAATATCCCACCATTCACACTAAAATAAAAATACAGAATTACTGGATCTATACTTCAGTTCTATGATATCTATCAGTACACTATAATAATCAATCTCTTCTTCTTCATATCCTGTTGTAGCAATTTCACTATTCTGGATCCGTCGTTGCATCTCAAGCTCTCTTGTGTGAAATCTCATTCCTCCAATGATACAGGATGTGTAGTGATTAACTCTTCAATCGGGACCACATGTTAAATCATACAACTCATCGATCGCACCCACTTCTTTATTGAAATACTTATGTTTCATCTACATCATAAGATAAAAAATTATATTGGTTCAAATAATATTATTTATAAGTAAATAAGTAACGTATCACTAATGTAACTTACAAGATCACTAAACTATTTTGCAAATTTTCTCCTATATTGATCATCGATATCCGTATTATTCTCTTTACATAGTATACTCTTGTGCTTACTATAAGAAGTTATGATTTTTAATTTTATATCGATATGAAAAAATTTTTAATCATTAAACAGTATAGTAAGATGATACTTAATAAAATTTTTAATTTTTTTATAATTATTTAGAATGTAAAAGTATACTTTGGATAGTTCGTTCACGTCTATAAATTCATATCTTCTTACGCCAGTAGGTCGAACCATTTATTTCAATATAAACAACGTCAGTTCATTATCACCCCATTCATGATCTACATGATTGATCTTGTTTCGATATCATCAAGATACATCGAGCAGAATGTGATACACTCAATAGCTGCATATGCTTCCGCTATAGATCCTTCAGGCCTTGCTTCATTGCGTACATACTTTTTTAAGATGCACAAGAATCTGCAAACAAAAATAAATTTAAATTTTAGAAATATATTTACATCTTATAATTGATATAATAAAGTACGTATAATTTTTTTACCTTTCAATAGGAACATCCATCAATAATGTATCAGTCCGATCAAAAGATCTTCCTTTGAAAGATGAACAGCCAGATGCACCATAACATCAAAAAATGATGGTGAAAAAAAAAATTTTAACTTACAAAGAATGAGTATGATATCCTTCTCTGATCTCTTAAGTAAGTTAATCTTCAATTTTCGACAATACTGTTCTCGAAAGAATACTCCCAGCTCAATCAATGTAGTTTGACTATCACCACCTAAATAACCACGCATGACCACAGGAAGCAAATGTTGCATCATCACATGGGACTCATGACTTTTCATATCGAAGATATTACCATTGTAATTTCCAACACACCGCGATACATTTGAAGCGTATATATCAAAAAACTTTATGGTTTTGAACCATCCACAGAAATTCTTCTTTTTCTCTCCAAACAGTAAATAACATGGGGTGGCATAAAAAATCTCTCACCTCAACGAACTAAATGCAACTCCGATCAGATTCTCATTTTCTGCAAATCAAGATAAGCTTTTGTACCATTTTAGAATATTCAATACAGTACCGATGATATTATCATAAATATTTTTTTCAATGTGCATTACATCCAGATTATGATGAAGTAGTAGCAGCTTCCAATACGGTAGTTTGAAAAAGATGCTTTGCTTTGTCTAATTCAGCTTAGCTTCAGTACGCTTCCGCTTGCAAGTACCCGATGTTTTTTTAAATTGGATGTTTTCAATGACTTGAAGTTGTTCTAAACTTTTTGCTCCACTTAACTCCTTAGGTGGTGGACATCGATCGGACTTACCATCACAACATTGATTATAACGGATTCTCTAAGAATGATGAGCAGGAAGAAATCGTCAATGACCTGTGAAACATATTTTCTGTTCGTGCTTTAAATGTAAGGAGGATGCATCCTTATTACATATTGGACATGTAAGATATCCTTTGGTGCTCCATTCAGATAAATTTTCATATGTCAAAAAATTATTTATGGTCCATAGAATCGAAGCATGCAACTTAAAATTACTTTGACTCACAGAATCATATATCTGTATCTCATTTTCCCATAACTCCTTCAGATCATCAATTAAAGGTCATAAATATATATCAATTTCATTACCGGATACTTTCGAACCTGAAATCAACAGTGACATTAAAATAAATGGTTCTTTCATACACTTCCAAGGTGACACATTATATACAACTAGCATCACAAGCCACATGCTGTAAGAGGTACTCAGATTGCCAAAGGGATTAAATCCATCTGTTGCTAGACCAAGTCGGATATTGTGCGGGTCACTCACAAAGTATAGATACTTTGCATTGAAGTCTTTTCACACTAAAGAATCGATCGGATGGCTAAGTGTGTTCTCCTCTAAACCCACTGCTCATAATGCCATCTCATTTCTTCAGCTATCTTTGTGGACATATACAACCTTTAAAATTTTGGAATCAATGAAAAATATCTCAAAATCTTTTGAGGTATCTTCTTTGCTTTCCTAATATCGATTTTGTATCTAGGCTCACCATATTTTGGATATTCAGTTGCTTGTTCGTTATTCTTATAAAATAATATGCAGTCATTTTTGCTAGCATGTATAGGAGTATAGCCAAGTCCCATTTTTTGCATGTATATTTTTACTTCAGAATATGATTTTGAAAGTCTCTCTCCATCGGGCAGAGCTACTTTAATCAATGTTAAAATTTGGTCAAATGACTTCTGACTTCATCAATTCATGATTTTAATATGAAGCAATTTTATCAAAAACTCTAACTTGAAAAATTTTGTACAATTTAGATAGAGTGATTCTCGTGAATCCCTTACAAGCTTTGCAAACTGTTCAGAAGTTCCTTCTACCTCAAGTCGGATATTATGTTCATGATCAGAATTGCCTTTAGATGCAGTAGTATTCATGCATACATTTGAACAAGCACCTTGACATAAATCATCTAATAATTCTCCAATACCACTATGTTCAACAGGTCCAGCAGCATCACTATCATTTTCAGTATCGTCATCATCGCACACTACTTCATTCGGATCATCCTCTCCATGCCATATCCAATAAGTATACTTCTTATCCATACCATATTTTAGCAGATGCTCTTTAACAAGTGTTATGTGACGATATACCATATTGACACATCTCTTACATGGACACTTTATCCGACTAGCACTGTCAGCCTTATACCGTGCAAAGTTAATAAAATCTTAAACTCTTTTTTAATATTCAGGCAAAAAAATATCTCGAGCATTCATCCAATTTTTGTTGATATTCATCTAACAACAAACATAAAATCATTAACAACCAAAAAAAAGCTCAGTGGTATTCTAGATCTCGATCTGAATTTTGGACTGAATCATGTTCCAAATTCTAGCCAAAATCTCTATCCAGATCCAGATCTGGATCACTTGATACAAAATAACACATATTAAAAAATACATGCAGATGGAACATTAACACAGAAAATATGTACATCAACTTAGTGAAGTAAAAATGCATGATCCTATCATTTTCAAATCATTACTAACAGGTGTGGCCCTATCTCTTTCAGAAAAATAATAATCTCATTATTATTATTAGTGAATATTTCATCTCATTTTCATAAAAATTTCGACAGCATCTCTCCATAGTTCTCCAAGTATACGATGTGGATATAGTGCCTACGCACCCAATCCACCATATATCCAGAGAATAATTGATAGATAACTACTGAATATCACATAATAAAATAAAATATTAATTATTAACAACAATAATATTATTACTTTTTCAAAGAGCCCGAATATGAGACATCCAAATTTCGATCTTGATGAAGATCGAAACTTGAATGAAAATTTATGGCTCAATATAATTTAAGTACCATCTTTGAACATGCATTCGAAGATGGATTTCTAATTTATCAAAAAAGAATAACTTCATATTGAAATTTTTTTATCAAAAATTTTAATAGAGTTTTTTCCAAAATACACTACAAAAAATGTTATTTTTTATGATGAATTTATTTGCGATGAAAATCTATTTCATCGCAAATAAAGATATTTATGATAAAAATTAAAATTTATTATTAATAATTATTTATTTATGATAAAAATTATTTATCATCGCAAATAGATTCATATTTATGATGAAAAAAATTTATCATAATTACAACTTATTTGTGATGAAACTAATCATCATAAATAATAAAATATTTATTTTAATTTTAAGTTTTCAAATATTAGTGATGAAAATATTTTCATTATAAATAATAAAAATATTTATAATAAAAATTAAATTTTCATCATAAATACTAATTATTTACAATGATAATTTTTCATCACTAATATTTAAAAAAACTAAAAAAATTTAAAAATATAATAATTAAAGATTACTTATGATGAAATATTTACATCATTAATAATCACATATTGGTGACTAAAACTAATTTTTTATCATAAATATTAAACTATTTATGATTAAACCTTTTCATATCTAATATGTGAAAAAAATAAAAAATTAAAAAATATTTTTGATAAAAATTATGTCTCACAAATTATGAAGTATTGGTGACAAAAACTTATTATTTATGATGAAAATTTTTTATCTCTAATACATGAGAAAAAATAAAAAAAAATAAAAATTTAAAAATTATAGATTATTTATGATGAAAATGTTACATCATAAATAATGAGTTTTTATGATGAAAATTAGTATTCCATCATAAATAATCAATTACTTATGAAGAAAAGTTTCATCGCTAATATGTGAAAGAAAATAAAAAATTATAAAAATTTAAAAATTATAGATTATTTATAATAAAAATTTAACATCATCAATAATCGAATATTGATGATAAAAACTTAATTTTTATCATAAATATTCTATTATTTATAATAAAAAATTTTCATCGCTAATAAATGAGAAAAAATAAAAAAATTATAAATTATTTATGATGAAAACTCAATTATTATCGTAAATAACATGTATTTGCAATGAAAAATATATTTGAAAAATTTTTATCTTTAATATTTAAAAAAAATAAAAAATTTTAAAAATTCATAAATTATAGATTATTAGCGATGAAAATTTTTTTATTGAAAGATGTTTAGATATATTATAGTAAATTTTTTTATATTTATAAAAATAAATATTAGATAGTTTTTAAAAAATAATATGTGCACAAAAAAAGTATGTAGAATATTAAGATATCCCTGATCCTCAATCTTTATAAGGCTCTATCTGTGGCATCTTGAACCAATCCAAAATCAATTCTTGAAGGATGGATCAAGAGAAAGTTGGCAATTGAAGCTGAGGATGTCGTCATTCTTTTGGCTGCCTATTTGAATCTCACCCAGATGACGTTCGATCTTTCGGACCTTTTGCTCGAGGTCCTCCTCCCGACGAGATTTTCTGAGGCATGGAGAGTAGCCCAAGGTCGAATCTCCATTAGAGAAAATCAGGGAATGTTGGCATTATTCCTCATGCCTAGATCCTGATGGGATGGTGATTGTTGATCGATCAGAGCAGAATGATGCGTACCTCAAGGGGGATTCTCTGGAAGCAGTTTTGCTGGCTACACGGAGAGGGCATAGTTTGAGCAGCATGTTGCAGGGGTTTTCATTACTCTGTAGTTTGCTGTAAATACTGGACGGTATTGGTCAATGCTTGGACCTATCAAATCAGGTCGTTGAATCGTTACGGATCCTCTGTAATAGGTGGTGGTATAGGCCCTTGAGGAGTGGATGCTTGCACTGCATCACCCATGCTTCGTCGAGATGACTGTCGATGAGAAGTGGTAGAGTTATTGCAAGTTTTTGTTCTTACCATAGTTCATCCATTTCATTACTAAAATGTTCTGAAAAATTGATATATTTACTACATTAGCTATATATATATACATACATACACATATATACATATGTTATTGCATTATTGTAGCTAAAAGATGAATGAAAAATGAATGGAAGAAAATAATACGAGGAACAAGACTTGGTTAGAAGAAATTTTTTTAAATAAAAAATTATTTTTTATTTATTATTAAAGATGAAAAAAAATTTCGTCGCTAATTCTGTAATTAGCGACAAAATTAAAAATTTTCGTTGTCAATAATATTTTCCCGGGGCAAAATTTTTTCAACAAAATTTTTTTTTTTGATGAAAATTATTAGCAACAAAAATTTATTTTTCATCGCAAATATTTTTTATTCGAATTATTTATGATGAAAATTAATTATTAGCAATGAAAATTTGCGTCGCTAATACCCCGCATCCCATCAACTTTCATCGGAAACCCATTTTTCTTCCTCGTCCACCCACCCCCCCGACAATCCAGCTTCCTCCCCCTCCCGCGAGCTTCCTCCCCCTCCCCCCGACATCCCACATGCCTCCGATTTCCTCCACCATCCTGATTTCCTCCTCCGCCGCCGTCACCACCATCGAGGTGAGTCAACTTCATCTCTATTTTTTTTTTTTTTGGGTGGGTTTCGACCGAGGACAGGGTGGGGAACCTGCCGGGGTCGGCATGTCGAGGACGGCGCACCTGGGCAAGGATGGTGGGCCGTGGCCACGTGGGGCCTATGGGCCACGACAGCGATGGTGGGCCATGGCCATGTGGGCCCTGCGGGCTGCGACGGTGATGGTGGGTTGGGGACGGCGACATGGGGCTGGCGACGAGCCAGGGTCGGGTCCGATGAGCCAGAGCCAAAATCGGCGACGTCGACTCTCCATTTTTTTTTAGGGGGGGTGGGTTCGGGCCGGGGAATGGCACGGGGCCGGCATGCCAGGGACAGTGCGCCTGGGCCGGGACAGCGGGCCGTGGCCACATGCGGCCTGCGGGCTACGGCCACATGGGGCCTGCATGCTGGGGCATGCCGGGGCCTGCATGTCGGGGTGTGTCGAGGCCAGCGACGGTGGGTCGGGGAGGGGTCGGGGCCGGGGCCGTCGAGCCGGAGTCGGAGTCGACCGACGGCGAGCCCAGATGGGGTCGGGTCGCGGCTGTGCCGGGGCCTACGGGCTGGGCCGACGACGGTGGGCCGGGGAGGGGCTGGCGAGCCAGAGCCAGAGTCGGCAATGGCGAGCTAGGGCACCACTGTGTCGGGGATGGCAGGCCGAGCACGCATGGCCTGCGGGCCGAGCACGTGTGGGTTCGGATGGGTCGGGCCTGGGTTGGGGTGGGTCAGGCCAGGATGGGGCCGGTCGGGCTAGGTCCGGTCGGGTAGGCGTGGGTCAGGTGAAGCCGGGTCGGGTCAGGGATGGCGGAGCCGGGGCAGGGCGGGTCGGGTCAGGCTAGGGCTGGTCGGGTAGAGCCGGGTCGGGTTCGATCGGGCTGGGGCAGGTCGGGTCGGGGATGGTAGGGTCCGGGCCAGGTCGGGTCGGGCTGGCACAGGTCGGGTGGAGCCAGGTCGGGTCGAGTCGGGCTTGGGCCGGGGATGGTGGAGCCGGGGTTAGGTGGGTCAGGTCGGGCTGGGGCTGGTCGGGTGGAGCCAGGTCGGGTCTGATCGGGCTGGGGCAGGTCAAGCCGGGATGGGGTAGGTCAGGGATGGTAGGGTATGGGCCGGGTCAGTTTTGGTTCGGGTTGGGATGGGGCAGGTCGGGCCGGGTCGGGTCGGGCTGGGGCGGGTCGGGTCGGGTGGAGTCGGGGCAAGTCGGGTCGGGTCGAGTCTGGTCTAGTCCGATCTGCATCGGCTTGGGCTAGGGCAGGTGGGGTTGGGATGGGGCAGGTCAGGTCAAGTCTTCATAAAGATAAAATATGATGCTGAAATTATTATAATTATTACATATTATTTTTTAGTGTTACTGCTGAAGTTAGTTAATTATTTGATTAATTATTTTTTCACTAACACAATGCACATTGCTGTTACTTGTTATAATTAAATTATTTTATGTGCTGTTTTGTATGCTGCTGAAATTATAAATAAAAAAAATATTTTTATTTTAGAGAAAATTCTATTAAAATTTTTGATCAAAAAATTTTAATACATAGTTATTCTTTTTTGATAAATTAGAAATCCATCTTCGAATGCATGTTCAAAGATGGTACTTAAATTACATTGAGCTGTAGATTCTCGTTCAAGTTTCGATCTTCATCGAGATCGAAACTTGGATGTCTTGTATTTGAACTTTTTAAAAAATAATAATATTATTATTATTACTAGTTGATATTTTATTTCATTATGTGGTATTCAGTAGTTATCTGTCCATTGTTCTCCTGGTATATGATGGATAGGGTGTGTGGGTACCATATCCACATCATATACTTGGAGAATCATGGGAAGATGCTGCTGAAATTTTTACAAAAATGAGATGAAATATCTACTAATAACAATAATGAGATTATTATTTTTCTGAAAGGGATATGATCACACCTGTTAGTAATGATATGAAAATAATAGGATCATGCATTTTTACTTCATAAAGGGATAGGGCCACACATTTTCTATGTTAATGTTCAGTCTGCATGTCTTTTTTAATATATATTATTTTGTATGAAGTGATTCGGATTTGGATCCGAATCAAAATTTTGGTTGGAATTTGGAACGCTATTCAGTCCGAAATTTGAATCGGGATCTTAAATACCATAGAACTTTTTTTGGTTGTTAATGATTTTGTGTTTATTGTTAGATGAATATCAACAAAAGTTGGATGAATGCTAGAGATATTTTTTTGCTTGAATATCGAAAAGGAGTTTGAGATTTCATTGACTTTGCACGGCATAAAGCTGACAGTGCTAGTCGAATAAAGTATCCATGTAAGAGATGTGTCAATATGATACATCATCACATAACACTTGTTGAGGAGCATTTGCTACAATATGGTATGGATAAGAAGTATACTTGTTGGACATGGCATGCGGAGGGTGATCCGAATGAGGTGGTGCACGATGATGACGATACTGAAGATGATAGTGATGTTGATGGACTTGTCGAACATAGTAGTATAGGAGAATTGTTAGATGATTTACATCAAGGTGCTTGTTCGAATGTATGCATGAATACTGCTGCATCTGAAAGCAATTCTGATCATGAACATAATATCCAGCTTAAGATAGAAGGGATCTCTGAACAGTTTGCAAAGTTTGTAAAGGATGCACGAGAGCCACTTTATCCAAATTGTACAAAGCTTTTTAAGTTAGAGTTTTTGATAAAATTGCTTCATATTAAAATCATGAACCAATGGAGTTAGAAGTCATTTGATCAAATTTTAATATTGATTAAAGCACTCTGTCCGATGGAGAGAGACTATCAAAATCATATTCTGAAGTAAAAATATACATACAAAAAATGAGATTTGGCTATACTCCTATACATGCCTACAAAAATGACTGCATATTATTTTATAAGGATAACGAACAAGCAACTGAATGTCCGAATTACGGTGAGCCTAGATACAAAATCGATAATAGAAAAGGAAAGAAGATACCTCAAAAGATTTTGAGATATTTTTCATTGATTCCAAGATTTCAAAGGTTGTATATGTCGACAAAGACAGCTGAAGAAATGAGAGACACTATGAGCAGCGAGTTCTGAAAGAGAACAAACTTAGCCACCCAGCCGACTCTTTAGTGTAGAAAGACTTCGATGCAAAGCATCCACTCTTTGCGAGTGACCCGCACAATATCAGGCTTGGTCTAGTGACAGATGAATTTAATCTCTTTGGCAATATGAGTACCTCTTACAGCATGTGGTCTGTGATGCTAGTTGTATATAATGTGTCACCTTGGAAGTACATGAAAGAACCATTTATTTTTTTATCACTATTAATTTCGGATCTGAAAGTATCAGATAATGAAATTGATGTATATCTACAACCTTTAATTGATGATCTGAAGGAGTTATGGAAAAATGGGATACAGACATATGATTCTGTGAGTCGAAGTAATTTTAAGTTGCATGCTTCGATTTTATGGACTATAAATGATTTTTCAGCATATGAAAACTTATCTAGATGGAGCACCAAAGGATATTTGGCATGTCCAATATGCAATAGGGATGCATCCTCCTTACATTTAAAGCACAAACAGAAAATATATTTCATGGGTCATCGACGGTTTCTTCCTGCTAATCATTCTTGAAGGATTCGTTATAACCAATTTTTTGATGGTAAGTTCGATCGACGTCTGCCACCCAAGGAGTTAAGTGGAGCAAAAATTTTAGAACAACTTGAAGTCATTGAAAATCTTCGATTTGAAAAAATATCGGATACTCGCAAGCAGAAGTGTACTGAAGCTAAGCTGAATTGGATGAAGTGAAGCATCTTTTTCGAACTACCGTATTGGAAGCAGCTACTACTTCGTCATAATCTAGATGTAATGCACATTGAAAAGAATCTTTGTGATAATATCATCGGAACTGTATTGAATATTTCAAAAAAAAATAAAAGATGGTACAAAAGCTCATCTTGATTTACAGAAAATGAGAATCCGATCAGAGTTGCATTTAGTTTGTCGAGGTGAGAGATTTTTTATGCCATCCGCATATTATTCGCTGTTTGGAGAGGAAAAAAAGAATTTCTGTAGATGGTTCAAAATCGTAAAATTTTCTGATGCATACGCTTCAAACGTATCGCGTTGTGTTGGGAACAACGATGGTAATATCTCTGGCATGAAAAATTATGACTACCATGTGATGATGCGATATTTGCTTCCTGTGGTCATGCGTGGCTATTTGGATGGTGATGTTCAAACTGCATTGATTGAGTTAGGAGTGTTTCTTCGAGAATTATGTTGTCAAAAATTGAAGATTAACTTACTTAAAAAATCAGAGAAGAATATTGTATTCATTCTTTGTAAGTTAGAAAAAAAATTTTCAACATCATTTTTTAATGTTATGATGCATCTGGCTATCCATCTTTTAAAGAAAGCTCTTTTGGTCGGATCACTATATTATCGATGGATGTATCCTATTGAAAGGTAAAGAAGTTATACGTATTTTATCATATCAATTATAAGATATAAATATATTTCTAAAATTTAAATTTATTTTTATTTATAGATTCTTATGCACCTTAAAAAAATATATACGTATAAAGCAAGGCCTGAAGGGTCTATAGCGGAAGCATATGTAGCTATCGAGTGTCTCATATTTTGCTCGATGTATCTTGATGATATCGAAACAAGATTTAATCATGCAGATCGTAATGCAGACCATGAATGGAGTGACAATGAGCTGAAGTTGTCTATATTTAAACAAACGATTTGACCTATTGGTGCAAAAAAATATGAATTTATGGACGTGAACGAGCTATCTAAGGCATACTTTTACATTTTAAATAATTATGAAAAAATTGAAGATTTTATTGAGTAAGTATCATCTTACGATACTGTTTAATAATCAAAAAAAAAATTTATATCGATGTAAAATTAAAAATTGTAACTTCTTGCAATGAGCACAAGAGTATACTATGTAGAGAGAATAATACGGATGTTGATGATCCACATAGGAGGGAATTTGCAAAATGATTTGATGATCTTGCAAGTTATATTAGTGATACATTATTTATTTACTTATAAATATTATTATTTCAACTAATATAATTTTTTATCTTATGATGCAGATGAAACATAAGTATTTCAATAAAGAAGCGGGTGCAACCGATGAGTTGCATGATTTAGCATGTGGTCCCAATCGAAGGGTTAATCACTACACATCTTGTATCATTAGAGGAATGAGATTTTACACAAGAAAACTTGAGATACAACAACGGACCCAGAATAGTGGAATTACTATAACAGGATATGAAGGAGAAGAAGAGATTGATTATTATGGTGTACTGATAGATATCATAGAACTGAAGTATGGATCCAGTAATTCTGTATTTTTGTTTCAGTGTGAATGGTGGGATATTAGTAATAAAAAGATCAGGATTCATATCGATTCACAATTTATCTGTGTAAATCTTGTAGGAATATGGTACCAAAATGAGCTGTATATATTAGCAACTCAAGCGAAACAAGTAATATATTTGAAGGATCTAAAGTATCCAGGTAATTGGGATGTCATACAAAAAATAACACCTAGAGGCATATATGACATACCAACTCAATTAGAGATGAATGAAATTTTGGATTTACATAAAAAAAAGCTTTTCAGCAAGAAGAACAAATATTAGCCGAGTTTTTGGTTGATGAAGAACTTGTAACGGCACCTTTGAATAGGACTGATCTCCCATCCAACGAAGTTAAAGCTGATTTTGTATTTCATCTGGATGAGTCGGAGGGCGACGATCAGTTCATAAATGATGATAAGATAGAAGATGATACATATATCGATTATTGTGATTCGGACGAGGATCTACACATCGAGGAAGATACGAATGTTAATGAGTAGATCTTTATTTTTTGTTCAATTTTGTGTTGCAATAATAGTATGCGATATAATTATATTCATTAGAATATTATTTAATTTTTTTTATTATTATTTAACATTATATTTATTTACATCTCAATTTCTGTAGATATGGCACCAGGAGATAGACAACGATGGTCGTGTTCACAGTTACCTGCAGATAGCTCGGAGGTTAAGACGCCTTCATCGATCTCCGTTGCCTCACCGGCTCCATTGTCAGAGGGTCCTGCAGTGGCAGGTCTCAATGAGTCGGATACGAGTGAGGTGGGTCCCAGTGAGGCTGCTTCCAGTGGTATTAATTATTACACTTTATATATAAAAAAATTTGATTCTTTTGTTTGGATCATACTAACGATTTATTTATTATTGTTTCAGGTTAGTCTACATCGGTGGTCAGGCGAGGGTGAGGTCCATCAAAGAATCTTGCTTTAGAACGTTGGAGACGCGAGCACCTAGGATAATGTCTCCAGATCGAGATACCGGCCGGCTACACCGGACCCATTAGGAGATGGTGTGAGCCATGGCAGATCGAGCTGGACATCATATGCCATAGCTATGCCCCTGATTCTTTTTGATTGGCATCACGTTGCCCCAGCTCAGAGAGAGATTTTCTACACCCACTTACAAGTAAAATAAATTATATTATGAATATTTAATTTGTATAGTATTTTTTTAATATTTGTTATTCGTAGGGTGTATTTGACATCATCGATTTTGAAGATGATTGTGTGAGGTAAGCGATCGACACCCATCTATCTTTGCATTTTAGGGATTATCGCCATCACATGCATTAGCATTGATACCGGGTGGTGCAGGCTCATGGGTAGGAGGCAGCGCGGCTGCAGCCCTATGACAGCATCACCATCGACGATTGGACTACCATATGCCGGCGTTACGAGGATCCAACATATCAGGTTACACATCTAAACTTTTTTTTTAGATTTTAATGACTTAATTATTTATTCTTAAATTAAATTTATTATTTACTAATTTTACTGTGAATTTTACAAAGATGATGTGCCCAAAATGCGGCAAACCAGGCGAGACAGACTGTGCCGCATTGTGGGGATTTGAGATCATTTGCTCGCCACATGGAGCACATGATAGGTATTTTTTTTTTAATTTCTAATTAAGATATATTTTTTTAATTATTTAAAAATTTTTAATTAATTTTTAAATTACAGAAAGATGCTGAGAGTGGTGAGCTTCTTGATAGGATCGATATCTACCAGCAGACCCACCAGTGACGGTCGGAGAAGTGGATGACGGAGAGTCAGGAGCTCTTTGTAAATTTTTTTAAATTATTTTTTCATTCATAATTTGATTTTTATTAAAAAATTAAAATAACTCTAATTTTTATTTTCAGGATCATATGACCGATATAAGATCCCAATCTATCTCTGAGGGCTCGACCGCACCCACAGATGATGAGATCTGTGATCGAATGCTCGGTACGAGATCCTGTTATGTTAGGGGTCTAGGATATGGGATCACTGCTCCCTCATCCTCACGATAATCTAGGATTGAGATCCATTCTGCATGCCAGGCTCGGCTAACGAAGGTTCAGAGGTAGGCTATCGAGGATCGATAGCAGGCTATCGAGGATCGATAGCGAGCTCAGGAGTTGGCTGCACGCATTGACGACTATCAGCACTTTCAGATCCAAATGATGGAGCGGATGACGCAGATGGAGCAGACGATACAACTAATGAGACAGCAGCAGACCGATCCAAGCTCCATCACCGGTCCGAGCTCCGTCGAGAGCTCCCCGTCCTCAACTCATTCTCCAGATGCTGATATTTGATGGCTTATTGATGTATTTTTTTTATTTCAAATATCTTATAATTTTAATTTAAAATAATAAAATTTATTTATCAATTTATTATATAAATTTATTATTTTATTTTTTTTTAATTTATAAAAAATATTATACATATAAGTTTAAAATATATTCATAAATTTTTTAAAAAATATATGATAAAATTATTAACGATGAAATTATTTCTGATGAAATATTCATCGTAAAAAATATTTTACTAACATAATTTAATTTAATAAAAAATATATAATTAACAGTGACGAAAAATTATTCATTGTAAATAATTATTAGTGATGTAAATTTTTGTCAAAAATTATCTTATTTTTGACAAAAATTTTTATCGCTAATATTATTCAATTTTATTTATTTTTTATTAAATTAATA
Organism: Elaeis guineensis; assembly: GCF_000442705.2. Lineage (NCBI taxonomy): Eukaryota > Viridiplantae > Streptophyta > Magnoliopsida > Arecales > Arecaceae > Elaeis > Elaeis guineensis. The sequence goes on along the minus strand of NC_026002.2, from coordinate 81,673,112 downwards.
GCAATGACTTATTTTTGTTGTAAAAAATTTTTTTTGTAACGTAAATTTTTCGTTGCGTAAACTTTTAAATTAATAGCGATGAAAATAATTTTATCACTATTTATTTTTTATTTATCACCGATAATTTTTTTCATCGCCAATATTTTTTTTTAAATTAAATTTTTTCATTCTATTTTTTTTAACGATAAAAAAATTCATCACAAATATCATTTATTAGCGACGAAAATATTTTTTCATCATAAAATATTATCAACAATGGGATTATTTGCGATGAATTATTAGTGACCAAAATTTCATCGCTAATATATATTAGTGACGAAAATCAATTATTAGTGATGAAAAATTTTCATCACTAATAATCTGTTTTGTTGTAGTGATAGAAATACTTTTTTTATTTATAATTTCAGCAGCATACAAAATAGCACATAAAATAATTTAATTGTAATAAGTAACAGTAACGTGTATTGTGTTAGTGAAAAAATAATTAATTAAATAATTTTAGTAGTAATACTAAAAAATAATATGCAATAATTATAATAATTTCAGTCCGGCCCCATGATGTATCTTAAATTTGCCGTAAGCGTACGGTGTGCAATGTAGTACGTCCGACGAGTACGGATCGATCCCACGAAGAATTAGATTTTAAACTGTATTCAAATACTTGCTCAGGCGAGCTTTAAAGAAAAAGAGGAGAGATTGTTTGTTGAATTATAAACTATTAAAATAGTAAACTAATCAAATATAAAAGATAAATTATCTAAAAAATCTAGAGCTTTTGAATCTACTAGACCAATAAATTAGAGAGCCTTCATATGGTTTCTCTTATAATGTCCTTTGATTAAGGTGTAAAATATGAATAAGCATGAATCATGAAATGATTTAACTCAACTATGATCCATCAAGTATTTTATTTTCATCCTAATTAAGAAACTCTTCCTTTCTTCACTTCTCTTGTGTTGTTCAAGTATAGGCTATGAAAGAATTCTGACCCAACTATAACCCATCAAGGTTTCCATAAGAAAAGAGAAAAAATGGTTTAAAAATTGTGAGCTTTCTACTAATCATCTACTTTTGCACCGAATCAATTATGGACTGTGAAGGGATTCTGACCCAACGATAGTCCATCAAGTCTCTTGGCAAGAGAGATGAAGGGAGAAAGACTCTAAAATTACAAACTCGAAAAGAAAATTTTAAATGAGAAGGCTTCTATTCATGGTCTAGCTTCATCGCAAATCAAAGAGAGATTGCTTAGCCAGATATAGTTGATTTGAAGCTCGAAGAAAAATTAAAACAAAATCTAATTCTACTTACTGGAATTTAACTTATAGAAATTAAAAATTACAGAATTAAAAGATGCAGAAATTTAAACTACTCTATTGTAAAAATTAAAATTATAGAAATAAAAAAATAATTAATTTATTACTAAATAAAAATTTTGATTACAAAAATTTTTAACTCCTAAGTCACTCTCCTTCTCGTGCGTTGAAAGGATGGAAGAAAGTGAGAATAAGATGGCTAAAAAGTTTAAAAGGTGGGTATGCCTGTCTGTCACATAGATCTCCTATAAGAATTATGGAGTGGAGAGAAATATCTTCAAAATGAGGTATGTAGGCCTTTTTATAGATGATTGGAGGGGAGAGATTTTGTATTTTTTTAGATGTGAGATTAATAAAGATTAAAAAATAGATGGATGAAATTTGAGAATAAAGAGGATAAAATAAATCATTCAATTTTAAATTTTTTTTTAAAAAAAATCTGAATCGCGATGCCTCTGATTTTATTTCTACGTGAAGGATGCACGAAGCTGTACGTCTATTCTCTAGTCCGGTGCCCGCTCGCATGAAGCCCACGGCCCTACCGCACTTCAAATATCGTGGCATCTTGCTGTCCTCCACACAGCATGACAGGTCCTCCTTTCTTTGTCACGCGTTCACCCAGGAGTCTTCCACATATCAGAGCATGCACACCCGCATCCTCTCCTTACGAATCCTGGTTGCCATTGGGACCTATGGCTTCCATTTATTTTAATCCATATGGGCCCCTTATTTCAATTCTTTTTCCACACTTCTCTCGTAAAGAAGTCATTTCCAGCACCAAGCCACCTTTTTCCTTTCCTTGATTATTAAATGCATGGCCCATTCCAAAAGCCCACACACACTAGTCCGTCAGTCCCCATTTTTATGTGGTCCACCATGCTCTTATGGACCAAATGGTTCACGGTAGACCATCAATTTATGATAAATTTTTGGCTTTGATTTTATTTTTATTTTGACTCCATTTTTTATTCCATTTGATCCTTTTAAGCCTACAGATTGGGCTCTTCATGTTGGTGCATCTCTTTCCTGCAAAATATACGAAGAAATATCAATTTTAGAAAAATAATGATAATTTGATTCATATTTCTATGAGCAAATTTATGCTCTTATCACACCTCTCAATTTATTTATTGCTAGTCTCTTAACAATAAAATATATATATATTTAAAGATTAAGATCATCTTTTATGAAAATAGATTTAGGATTGGAAGTCAAAGAGTTTAGCAAATATCATTAATTAAATATTGAGCTTTAGAAATAAATTTCATAGTTAGTACAGTTAGAAACTTTCTTAGAATACATCGAAAGATTTACAGCACTTGTGTTTATGATGACCAACTTAATATTTGAGTACTGGCTTGTAAAAGATAAATGTATCTTCTCTTGTCACCTTATTTTAGTTAATTTTTTATACACCTCTAAATAAAGTTTATGAACTAAGGTAGCTTTCATACTATCTTTTTTTTTTTTTTTCTAATGCTGAACATCCTGACCTTCCCTTCACTATTTGATGCGAACCTCCACACTTAACTTAGGTGCAAAGATTCGGTTACTAAGCTTCGGACAATCTACATATACTCTGTATTTTGTACTTTTATGTTAGGCAGGTTGCTCTTTCCTCAAATTCAAATTTTTGATTAGAGTGTATATCAATTACCAATTTTACGTGATAATTGAGTCCTCGGTTGGCCTCACAGAGGGTGCTAAGGCTTTTCTTTGAAGAGTGGAGTACCAGCAAAGGTTGAAGGAGGATTGGGAGAGGAAAATCGAGAAAGAGGGAGATAGGGAGAGGGAGTGAGTGAGGGGCAAAGAGAGAGGAATCACTTGGCCATGAAGATTTTGGTGCTGAATCGAGGAGGATGAGCTCAAAGAGGCCAAGGTGATGGATAAGGCCCTTATCGTGCATGGGATTATCGTCAAAGGGGCACTAGGGTTTTCTGCTAGAGACTCGAGGACTAGAACCTAGAGCAGAGGCTAGAGGGGGAGGTGGGAGAGGAAGATTGGAGAGAGGAGAAAGAAGAGAGGGGGGAGAGGAAGAGATAGAGGACTCACCTGTCTGTGAAGTTTCCAATGCTGATTTGAGGAGGATAAGCTTGAATAGCCCAAAACAACGGACGAGGCCCTCACTATGGATAGCGACGAAAATAGGGAGGGGGCTAAGGTTTTCCTTTAAAGAGCAGAGGATCAAAACTTGGAGAAGAGGCTAGAGGAAGGGTGAGAGAGGATTGGGAGAAAGAGAGAGAGTGGAGAGGGGAAAGGAGAGAGCAGGATTGAGACAGAGGGAGAGAGAGGGGAGAGGGGATAGGCGAGTGGGATTCAGAAGAGATTGGGAGAGGGGAACAGGTTTTATACAATTTTGATCAGCCAAATCATCCTGATAACTGATCGGTCTAGTTTGGCATGCCTCAAACTGCCCCAGTTCAGGATGGTTAGGCAGTCCTTGATCCTGTCCGTGACCTTTTTGTTAATGTTGAACTATGACATGCAATACCAAACTTTCCTAAATTTGGATTCTTTCCCCCTCATTTTTAGTAATTAGCAGAGTAATGAATTTGAACCACAAGTTTTACTTTAAGTGCAAACTTGAAATCCATATATTAATAAAAATGATTCATCCCTTTGTTCTTGTCTGCATCTTTCTTAGGCAAGCTTCCATAGTGTTAAAAATGATAGGGTTCAGTATCTTGGTGAAACAAATCACCAAGATGATGTGCATTTTTAAGCTTCTGTTGATATTTTTCAAGACTGAGCTTCTTTTGGCTGTCTTAATTCTGATCTGGTCTTGTGGAGTTCATGATCATTTAGATTAGTTGGTTTTCCTAACTTTTTTCCTTAAAGTCGTTCTTCTATGAAATATAGAATTATTACCACAACATCCTTTCCAGCTGGCCGTCAAAGCCTCCCCTATCGAAGGATTATATACTGGGTTATTATCAAAATTTCTACATTTGACCCAATGAAGTTTGAAGCTCTTTGGTATATTATTTTCCTTATCATATCTTTCCTTCTAAAACAACACCCTCGGGCCTTCTTTGGCATGTTCTCAATATTTTCGAAGCCTCTGTATATTGTCTAGAATATTTACTTCATTCTCATTACACTTGAGTCTTTACAGGGAGTTTACTTGCTAGTAGGAACTTTCACAGTAGAAGTTAAACTTTAAATTTTGTCTCCTTGGTGGTATTTCTCATGTATGAAGTTCTTTATTTGCCTGTGATTTCCTATCCTCATTCAATTCTTGCAGAGTTTATATTTTTTCTTATTCCTTTTTAGTTTTGGTTGTTGTGATTCCAGGTCATGGTGGTAAGCAGTAGACCACTTTGCTATCCTCTTATTGTCTATGAGATGTCTGTAATCTTCATTACGATTTTCCAGCTCACTTCTACATTGCAGTTGTAATAATAGGAATAAAGGTCACTTCTCATTTGAAATATTGGATCTATGTTAATTTTACTATGAAAGAAATTAAAGCAAAGTGTCTAAACTTAAAATAATGCTTCAGGAAAAGAAGAATAGGAATATAGCAATTTGCATGAGGCATGCTTAAAAATTCTTGAGTGTAAAGAATATTAAATTGTGGAACATGAAAATGCAGAAGTCTGCATACTTGCAACAAATAAAAGGTGTTTAGATGGAAGAGGATTTAGAAAAAGTCATGGTAAATCAAAGATATCAAAAGGAAGAATAAAAGGGAAAGTTAATCAGAAGAGAATGGGCTAACAAACTCAAGGTCGAAAGAAGGGAGAAGAGAATACGATCTAGAATACAGTTGGTCCTCTTTTATAGAAGAAAAGACTCAGATGTAAAGGAAGAGAAATTTGCTGGATACTTTTTAAGGCCCTATTTGATTCTTGAATAAACCTGGAGAAAGTCCACTTACTCAGATTTATTCAAAATTATTCAGCCTACAACTTTTTGGGGACCTGAATAAAGATCCAATAATGAGGGGTGCTTTTAGAATTTCAGAGAACCTGAAAAGTTCTCTTTTCTTTTTTTTTTTTTTTTGATGTGTTGGGTAGGGGGGTGTTGTGGTGGAGGTAGGGCAGAAGAGGAATCATAGTGGTACATGGTTGATGATGATTAAGCAGCATTTTGAAGTTATTAAAAAGTCCAGGTTAAAATTATTTGGGAACCAAACAGGGCCTAAAAAGAGAATGGAGAGGTTGTTAGAGTTATGAACATAGTGTCTTTGTAAGAAGGCCAGTTTGTGATCATGTAAAACTGCTTGTTGGATCCATCACTCAATAAATTCTAAGTCGGCACATGAGCTGTCTTAATGAGGGATTATATGAATTGATGAGGTGCTCCAAAGAATTTGATAAAATCATATATTTGAGGCTAGTGTCTGACCAGAACATGAAAAAGCAACTTTTAATGGAAACATGAAAATAAAACCTAGTAGGAAGGTAACGTATTTAGTATTTGCATCATTCAAAGCTACATGTTTTTGGAAGTCATATATTGAGATGTTTAAATGTTGTACCGGTTAATAGCACTTCTAATGTTGCTTATCATCGATGATCATACAACCTGTAACTCAGTGTATTGCAACTTTATATTGTGATATTGATATGTGTGAGACAAAAAAATTATCATAGAATTTGTTGCTTGGAGTCTCTACTTTGGATCAATAGTATATTGGGTAATGTTTGTCTGAGAGATTTATGGCGCATGAAGCATAATAAGGATGCAATAAAGTGTTCATCATCCATCTAACTTGTCACTGTAGAGCAGTTCAAATTAACATAGATTTAAGTTCCTTAGTATTCTTGTTCTTCATCTGCATAGCATCCATTGCAAGGTTGTGTAACTATCCATGTTAGTGCCGCTAATACTTGACACTATTTAACATTATCTTATATTGGTTGATGTTAACAAGATGTGAAAAATTTAAGTCTTTTCTCTTGTGTGCTTCTCAGTTTTTGGCTACTGATATTCCACTGCATTACTGAGTTGAGATTTGCCTACATGTTTAACCAACAATTGGCAATTGTCTGTCTCAGAATGTAGACTTGAAATAGATGCTAAATCTAAAGGGGGTTGCAGCTAGTAGAATTCCTGCTGAACCTCTAAGTATTTGGCTCCGAGTCTGAACATATTTAGCTTCAAACGTGGATAGGTATATGTTGGGAATAGTGTCCCAAAGCCAATCGTTAGCCTGTTGATGGTTGTACTCATTTTTGTATTTGTACATGAATTATGAATTAATAAAAATTATTTTGATATTTTTCATCACAAAATATTTTATCTTCTAATGAACTCCTATGTTGTGGTGAAGTCCTTAGGACTATTTAGACTCGACAAAGAAGAATTTATCGTTTAGTCCTTAAATCTGTTTGCGACCAAATGATACGTTGTTACCAAAGACGACAATGTTTATCAAGCATAGGTCGTTGTGTGCCATATAGGTTGATTGTCCTCTTAACCAATGAGTGTGGAGACACTGGTATGGCATACAGGTGAGATATAAGGGTACATCTGCACTGAACGTGACCGACTCCGGAGCTATTTCTGCTGTCAAGATTTGCTCCGATGGAATATGGGTATAAATATCCCTCCGATCTGAGACCGCCACGGTGACTTGCAAGCAACTCACTGCACTTAGGCACTGGACTACCAGAATTTTTAATTCAGTAACGGAAGGCTGCTGGGTGTAGTTAAGTACTTGACTTATCGGTGCGTGTGTCAAGATGGGATTGACCACTCCAATTTAGGAGCTGTGTACAGTCGTGTTTCAATTTAGCAAAATCTTGGTCAGGGTAGTCCTTGTGAGGAGTCACAGGACTGCTTGAGTTGAGCACGATTCGGATGATCTGATCAGGGTTGACAGTTTAACCCTGAGTCGTCCTAAACACTGGGGTCAAAAGGATGAATTATACAGTAACCATATTCATGTAGGTTCTGAGTGTTGCGATTGCGACTCTTCGACCTATTCGGACGTCGGGTACCATTGCTAGATGGTCACTTCGATTAATACAGGAATTGGTTCCTGTGCTACCGGCTTAGGTTCGAACCTGCGGGATCACACACATTAGAGGTTTCTGTCTGATCTGATGGCTGATGTAGAATCCTATATGTTTGAGACTCAATGATCGAGAATTAGAATTCTTTGATCACGAGTTTCACACATTATGGGTACCGGGGTCAAGAGTCCCACTGATTGAGATTTTTCGATCAGGGTTACATATCGATGAATTCTGATGTCTGATTGTCCATCGAATTTGGACTCGATATTTATAAGAGATTTAATTAGTGATTTGATCGCTAATTAACTCAATTTGATTGAGTAATTATTTTTGGATCAAGTCCAATTGAATTGGATTCAGTTGGGTTTGACCCGATTAGGTCAAGAGTTGACCTAATTGTCGAAATGGTTTGGTCCCTGATTTGATCAGGGGTTGGACTTAGTCAATTCCTAATTTGATTAGAATTTTATTGAGCCTAATTAAGCCTAATTAAGTTGGATTTAAATTAGTCTAATTGGACCTAACTTATTTGGTTCAATTAGGTTGGTTTAAATAATTAAACCACCTTGACCCAATCTCCATGCGCCACCTCACTTCTATTGCACCCATTTGAATTCATGAGAAGGAACTTCTCATGAATTTTTTCCTCATGCCAAGCCCTCTCCACGCCCTACTTTCATGTGTCAAATGAATGGATAAGGATGATTGGTTGGCCATTCAAATTCAAAATAAAGTTTGAATTTGAATGGGCAATCAATCTTTGCACCTTATCCCTTTTTTTACGCCCCATTTATTATATGAGAAAAAGTTTCTCATGAAATCATTCCATGCATAATTTAAGCCATGCCTCATGTCTTTAGTGGATAAGGGATGAGTTGGTGTCCATTTGAATTCAAAATTTGATTTGAATTCAAATGTGCAATTACTCATCTTTATCCTTTCTTTTGGATAAGACTTTTGACGTTGTTATAAAAGGAGGAGAAGAGTGGGGCGTGCAAGAAGAAGATTTTTGAAGAAAAATTCTGGGACATGAGAAGTCTTGTGCGTGAGAAGGAAGTCCATATCCTTCCAAGAGAAAAAGAAAGAAAAAAAAGAAAAGTGGGTGCAAGATTTTCGATGAGTTCCCTATAGTTTTAGCCTGGGGTTCGGAAAGTGAGAAAGTGAGCTACGAGTGTCGTGAGCCCACAAAATCTCAGGAAGATTTTCAACATTCTCTCAAGTATGTCTGTTGATGATCCAGAGCATCCAAAAAATCGACAGACATCGATCGAAGGAGTTCGATCAGCATCGGCCATTAAAAGGGCTCTACAATGAGCTAGCACTCGTGAGGAGTCGATCAGACCGGGAGCTTCGTATGGACGATCCACAGTGACCAGACATGTAGTGTGGCTGCGTCGCGATGATCAGACTCTCCCGACGGTGATCAGATTGCGGCGATCTACTACCCGTACAAAGGTATTGTGTTCTGAACACATTACAGTAAAATATTTACTGTTCGCATTTAAATTTCAAATTTAAATGCATACATGCTATATATCATATTTAGATCTGAGTGTAGGATAAATTTATATTAATTAATTAAATTAATTAATATTTTTTTACTGTAAAATCATAATTTTGAAAAAAATTTAAACTTACCATTTTACCCCTGCACTGATTTTCCACAAATGGTATCAGAGCCAGGTTCTTAGATATGATATATATATTTGCATGCATAGATTAAGTTGTAATCTAAAAGTTTAAATTTGAAATTTAAAATTTAAAATTTAAAATTTGAATTTTGAAAGTTGTTCGAAATTCAAAATTTAAAAATTTGAAATTCAAAATTTGAAATTTGAAATTCGAAATTAAAAATTCAAAAATTTGAAATTCAAAATTTGAAATTTAAAATTTGAAATTTGGTTGAAATTTTAAATTTAAAATTCAAAATTTAAAATTCAAAATTTGAAATTCAAAATTTGAAATTCAAAAATTTGAAATTTGAAATTTGAAATTTGTTTGAAATTTGAAATTCAAAATTTAAAATTTAAAATTTAAAATTTAAAATTTGAAATTGGTATATTTAGATATACTTGATCCAAGTAGCAAGTAATCGAATTGGGTTGGTTGCCATGATCGTCCGGTCATAGGAGAAAAGCAGGGTTTAAAGGCCCTCTCCTCCCATTCGATGGGGTCTCCTATGGCGGTAGGGGTGCCACTATAATTATATCCCTTGCAGATGAAGCAGCGAAAGGAATTAATTGTAAAGGTTCAATTGTAAAATTTATCATGAATGTGTTAGATTAGATCTAAAGGAATATTCATGATTTATTTTGATTGAGTTATTTTCTGTTATGTAATTAGCAATAGGATTGCTATTTATGAAATATGCTGATCTATTTATGAAATAAGTCAACATATTTGGTGAACAGAAAATAAAACCTTTTAAATTTGAAAATTATTTTCGAAATGCCAAATCCTGACCCATCAGCCCAAATACTTAATTAAAAGAATTAAGTGTTGTCTAGTAGGTCTAGAATTATGAATTAAGACCTAAGATAATTGCATAAACTTGTGGGTCAATGGATTAGATGGATTAGGTCCATAATTGGGTTAGACCTAAGGTTAGCTTAAAGAAATGGACTAAATTAGTGTAATTGGTCAAATCTAATCAAAAGTTGAATTAGATTAGGTCAAGGATACTCTAGACTCAACTCCAATAGTTGTAGCTGAATGGGTCCATATTTTTAACTAGATCAAGATGGACTTAATTCATGGCTATGCGGTGGAACCCTATTTAATAAGTTGATCAAATTAAAACTAATGAACCGATTGGTGTCTAAGGTAAGTTTGGCATTTTGACCAGTGATTTTTAAGCGGGAGCTACTCGCAGTGATTCGATCTCTGACGAGTTAATGACTTATCCCCACCACTGATCTCACTTACCTGGCCAACCTGCTGAATTAGGTTTTGATTAGATCACTTGATGATTAGGGCTCACCCATGTCATTAGGTAAATCAGTTTGACTGATTTAGGTGCTCCTAATGCCAGCTTTAATTAAATCTTTTTTTAATCTGACTTGATGAAGTCAGTGGGAGGATTGAAATTGGCTGGATATTTTCTTCTCATCTATCCTTTAATAAAATCTTCAAAAATTATTAGGTCCCTAAAAATGATTAAGTTATATTGATAACTAAGTCATAGCCTCCCATTAAGTGAGTGATAATGAGTCTATTAGTTTAATAATTATTGGAGGCCCAAAGGCCTGGTGCTTATTGACTAATGGAATTATCATTCATAATATGATAATTTGGTTTGAGTCTTTCTGATGGTGGTCAGGTTGGCCGGCCAAAGTCGGGCCTGATCATTTATTGGTCCGATTCACCAAATCAAATCATGTTAATGGTTGGACCTAACCAGATCTTTTCAGTGGAGGCCAAAGCCTACTGATTAGGTTCTGGGGCAAAATCAATTACTAGAAGTTGTTTAGAGAAACAACTGGTTACGAACCTACCCATAGATGCACATGGGTTGACCAACTAAAGTTAGGCTCGTGTGTAGTCTGTGTGGATTCTAGTACCCACTAAGGAATTAAAGTAATTCCTCGAATTGGAGGTTGAGGCTACCGGTTTGTAAAAATACTGGGAGAAACTTTAGACTAAAGTCCAAGTCTTTAGTATTTATAATTTATGTACTAATAGAGGTCTGGTTTTCTTTTATGCAGCTATGGCCACTACCCTGTCCCTCCGGTCATTATTAGATAATGACAAGCTCATGGGACCTAATTTCGATAGCTGGTATCGAAAATTAAAAATCATCCTTGAGCATGAGCGGATCCTTTATGTAGTAACGGATCCGGCACCTGAGGAGCCAGTCCCAAACGTTAGAGGGACGATTCGAGATACTTATCAGAAGTGGCTCAACGACCACACCACCATTCGGTGCATTATGCTGACGGCAATGAATGATGAGTTCAGCCACAGGTTCGAGAATGCCCAGCCACAGGAGATACTTCAAATGTTGAACGACTCCTTTGGCACGTCTGACGATGTTGAAAGGCACAAAACTAGTTGTGCCATTTTCAATGCTCGGATGAGGGATGGAGCCTTAGTCACTGATCATGTACTGTACATGATCGAAATGATTGAGCGCCTAACTAAACTGGGCTTTCTCCTGCACAAGCAGCTCGGTAAGGATGCAATCCTTAATTCATTGCCCAAGTCCTTCCTCCCCTTCCTTATGCATTTTCAGATGACAAAGCCTGCAGTGAACTACCACGGTTTGTTAGGGTTGCTGCAGAACTTTGAGAAGGATCACCAGCTCCATAAGGAGTCGGTGAATGTTGTGGGAGGATCTTCTTCTGGTCGTCGATCCTTTAAGAAAGGGAAGAAGAAGAACAAGAAGAAAAAGAATAAGAAGATGCAGCTGCATGCTGGGACATCTGCACAGGGTCAGACCAAGAAGCGCAAGCCTGACCAGAGCCAGGCAGAATGCTTCTTTTGCAAGAAGCAGGGGTACTGGAAGAGGAACTGTCCTCTATACATTGCTTCCCTGGACCCGAACAGGCCGAAGAAGAAGCAAGGTACTTATATGATAACACCTTGTAACTTTTTCATTTGTGATACTACTGCCTGGGTATTAGATACCGGAAGCCCTTATCATATTTACAATTCGATGCAGGGTCTGCAGGTCAGTAGGAGATTTGATGAAGGCAAGAGATTCCTGAACGTTGGAGATGGAAGCAAAGTTCCAGTTCTAGCATTAGGAATCATGAACCTTGTAATCAATTCTCGAAATGTAATTCTGAGTGAATGTCACTATTGTCCAAGCTTTTTATTAAATATTATTTCTGTAGGCCTTTTGGCCATAAACGATTATCAATTTTTAATAAAAAAAAATATTTGCAATATCATTTTGAATGGTGTATAATGTTTGTTGGATAACTTAATAATGAAATTTACTTTCTATCACAACCTGTTAATGTGGTTCAAACCTCCGGTAAATGTCCTAGAATAGATAATGTGTCAGAAGTCTACCTTTGGCACTGTAGGCTAGGTCATATCAATAAGAACGGGATAAACAGGTTGGCTCAAGAAGGAATTCTTGAAGTAGGTGATTGTGAATCACTTCCAACCTGTGAGTCCTGTCTTCTTGGTAAAATGACCAAATCACCTTTTACTGAAAAAGATAAGCGAGCCAGTGAACTCTTGGGTTTGGTACATTCTGATGTATGTGGATCCATGAGCTCAAGTGCAAGAGGTGGATATTTCTACTTTATAACCTTCACAGACGACCTATCGAGGTATGGGTATGTCTATTTAATGAAGCATAAATCAGAGTCGTTTGAAATGTTCAAACTATTCCGAAATGAGGTAGAAAAATAAACTGAAAAGTATATTAAAACTCTTCGATCTGATCGAGGAGGTGAATACATTTTCAATGATTTTCTGATATATCTTGAAAAGAATGGGATTCTCTCTCAGTGGACTCCTCCTGGAACACCATAACATAATGGTGTATCTGAAAGGAGGAATCGGACCTTGTTGGACATGGTTCGATCCATAATGGGGTTTGCTGGTCTGTCGATCTTCCTCTGGGGATATGCACTCGAATCGGCTTGTTACCTTCTAAATAGAGTTTTGAGTAAGTCTGTAACCAAAACGCCATATGAGATATGCATAGGACGTAAGCCAGTACTCTCGCACCTTAGGGTTTGGGGGTGTCCAGCTTATATTAAACGTTTAATTACGGACAAGCTTGGACCTAGGTCGGACAAGTGTAATTTTATAGGGTACCCAAAAGAGATCAAAGGGTATTACTTCTACCTAGCTGATGAGCAAAAAGTGTTTGTCAGCCTTAAGGCAATCTTTTTGGAAAAGGAGTTCCTTGGTGAAGGGACTGTTGCCTCTAAGGTCGAACTTGACGAAGTTCGGCAGGTGAAAAAACCGACACAAGTTGCTGAACCTGAACTAGATTTGATTAGATCATATTTGGAGCCCATTGTTCAAGCACCCTTAAGGCGATCTGGTAGAGTACCACGTCAACCGGACAGATACTATGGTTTCTTGGTCCGAGACGATGATCCTATCGAGTTTGATGAAAATGATAAGGATTCGATCACCTACATGGATGCAATGCAGAGACCCAACTCTGAGAAATGGCTAGAAGCCATGAAATCCGAAATGGAGTCCATGAAGGTCAACGATGTGTGGACATTGGTTGACCCACCCGAAGGAGTAAAATTCATAGGGTGTAAGTGGGTCTTCAAGAGGAAGAGAGGCGCAGACGGAAAGGTGGAAACCTATAAAGCCCGTCTGGTTGCCAAAGGATATCGTCAATGTTACAGTATAGACTATGACGAGACATTTTTTTCTATGGCAATGCTCAAATCCATTCGGATTATGCTTGCGATAGCTGCCTATCTGGACTATGAAATCTGGCAGATGGATGTGAAGACAGCTTTCTTAAATGGAGAGCTAGATGAAGAGGTGTATATGATACAACCTGAAGGATTCACATCCACAGATGAGTCTAAGGTGTGCAGGCTACAGAGATCCTTTTATGGACTTAAGCAGGCATCACAGAGTTGGAACATACATTTTGATAAGACGATCAAGACGTATGGCTTTGTTAAGAAAGGAGAAGAGCCATGCATTTATAAGTGGGCTAATGGTCCAGTAGTAGTATTTCTTATATTGTATGTGGATGACATTCTCTTAATCGAGAATGATGTCCCTGCATTACAGGGAATAAAGGTTTGGCTGTCGTCACAGTTCTCCATGAAGGATCTGGGAGAAGCTTCCTACATCCTAGGGATGAGGATCTATAGGGATAGATCTAAAAGGTTGCTTGGTTTATCTTAGTCCACATACATTGATACTATACTGAGGAGGTTCAGCATGGAGAATTTCAAGAAAGGCTATCTTCCGATAGGCCATGGAATTTCTCTCTCGAAGAGGGATTGTCCGACAACACCTCAAGAGAGAGAGCGTATGGGTAGGATTTCATATGTTTCGGTAGTGGGATCTATCATGTACGCCATGACATATACACAACCAGATGTGGCATACTCACTAGGGGTAGTGAGTAGATACCAATCTGATCCAGGGGAGAATCATTGGAAGGTTGTTAAAACCATCCTGAAGTATTTAAGAAATACTAAGGACCAGTGGCTTATTTATGGTGAATCGGACTTGAGACTTATAGGGTTTACAGACTCTAGTTTTCAGTCTGATCACGATGACAGTAAAAGTGTGTTGGGATTTATTTTTACCCTTAATGGTGGGGCTATCTGCTGGAAAAGTTTCAAGCAGCACATAGTGGCTGATTCAGTTTGCGAAGCGGAGTATGTCGCCGCATCAGATGCTGCCAAAGAAGCGGTGTGGCTAAGAAAATTCATCATCGAACTCGGAGTAGCACCCTCCATTGTTGGTCCAGTTCTGCTCTACTGTGACAGCTTTGGAGCTATTGCTCAGGCGAATGAACCAAAGGCACACCAGCGGACGAAGCATATTCTGCGCCGCTACCATCTCATCCGAAAAATTATGGATCGAGGTGACGTCGATCTTCAGAAGATCGATGGGAAGGAGAACCTGGCTGACCCATTCACTAAAGCCATTGCGGTGAAAGAGTTCGACAACTACAAGTCGAAGATGGGTATTAGATACTGCATCGATTGGCTTTAAGCCAAGTGGGAGATTGTTGGGAATAGTGTCCCAAAGTCAATCGTCAGTCTGTTGACGGTTGTGCTCATTTTTATATTTATACATGAATTATGAATTAATAAAAATTATTTTGATATTTTTCATCATAAAATGTTTCATCTTCTAATGAACTCCTATGTTGTGATGAAATTCTTAGGACTATTTAGACTCGACAAAGGAGGATTTGTCGTTTAGTCCTTAAATCTGTTCGTGACTAAATGATAAGTTGTTACCAAGGACGACAATGTTTATCAAGCATAGGTCGTTGTGTGCCATATAGGTTGGTTGTTCTCTTAACCAATGAGTGTGGAGACACTGGTATGGCATACAGGTGAGATGTAAGAGTACATCTGCACTGAACGTGACGGACTCCAGAGCTATTTCTGCTGTCAAGATTTGCTCCTATGGAATATGGGTATAAATATCCCTCCGACCTGAGACCGCCACGGTGACTTGCAAGCAAGCAACTCACTGCACTTAGGCACTGGACTACCTGAATTTTTAATTCAGTGACGGAAGGCTGCTGGGTGTAGTCAAGTACTTGACTTATCGGTGTGTGTCAAGATGGGATTGACCACTCCAGTTTAGGAGCTGTGTACAGTCGTGTTTCAATTTAGCAAAACCTTGACCAGGATAATCCTTGTGAGGAGTCACAAGACTGTTTGAGTTGAGCACGATTCGGATGATCTGATCAGGGTTGACAGTTTAACCCTGAGTCGTCCTAAACACAGGGGTCAAAAGGATGAATTATACAGTAACCATATTCATGTAGGTTCTAAGTATTGCGATTGCAACTCTTCGACCTATCCGGACGTCGGATAACATTGCTAGATGGCCACTTCGATTAGTACAGAAATTGATTCTTGTGCTACCGACTTAGGTTCGAACCTGCGGGGTCACACACATTAGAGATTTCTATCTGATTTGATGGCTGATGTAGAATCCTACATGTTTGGGACTCAGTGATCGAGAATCAGGATTCTCTGATCACGAGTTTCACACATTATGGGTACCGGGGTCAAGAGTCCCATTGGTTGGGATTTTTCGATCAGGGTTACATATCGATGAATTCTGATGCCTGATTGTCCATCGGATTTGGACTCAATATTTATGAGAGATTTAATTAGTGATTTGATCGCTAATTAACTTAATTTGATTGAGTAATTATTTTTGGATCAAGTCCAATTGAATTGGATTCAGTTGGGTTTGACCCGATTAGGTCAAGAGTTGACCTAATCGTCGAGATGGTTTGGTCCCTGATTTGATCAGGAGTTGGGCTTAGTCAATTCCTGATTTGATTAAGATTTTATTGAGCCTAATTAAGCCTAATTAAGTGGAGTTTAAATTAGTCTAATTGGACCTACCTTATTTGGTTCAATTAGGTTGGTTTAAATAATTAAACCACCTTGACCCAATCTCCATGCGCCACCTCACTTCTATTGCACCCATTTGAATTTATGAGAAGGAACTTCTCATGAATTTTTTTCTCACGCCAAGCCCTCTCCACGCCCTACTTTAATGTGCCAAATGAATGGATAAGAATGATTGGTTGGCCATTCAAATTCAAAATAAAGTTTGAATTTGAATGGGCAATCAATCTTTGCACCTTATCCCTTTTTTTACGCCCCATTTATTACATGAGAAAAAATTTCTCATGAAATCACTCCGTGCACAATTTAAGCCACGCCTCACGCCTTTAGTGGATAAGGGATGAGTTGGTGTCCATTTGAATTCAAAATTTGATTTGAATTCAAATGTGCAATTACTCATCTTTATCCTTTCTTTTGGATAAGACTTTTGACGTTGTTATAAAAGGAGGAGAAGAGTGGGGCGTGCAAAAAGAAGATTTTTGGAGAAAAATTCTGGGACGTGAGAAGTCTTGTGCGTGAGAAGGAAGTCCATATCCTTCCAAGAGAAAAAGAAAGAAAAGAAAGAAAAGTGGGTGCAAAGTTTTCGGTGAGTTCCCTAGAGTTTTAGCCTGGGGTTCGGAAAGTGAGAAAGTGAGCTACGAGTGTCGCGAGCCCACAAAATCTCAGGGAGATCTTCAACATCCTCTCAAGCACGTCTGTTGATGATTCGGAGCGTTCGAAGAATCGACAGACATCGATCGAAGGAGTTCGATCAGCATCGACCGTCAAAAGGGCTCTACAACGAGCTAGCACTCGTGAGGAGTCGATCAGACCGGGAGTTTCGTGTGGACAATCTGCAGAGGTCAGACACGCTGTGTGGCTGCATTGCGACGATCAGACTCTTCCGACGGTGATCAGATTGCGGCGATCTACTACCCGCACAAAGGTATTATGTTCTGAACACATTACAGTAAAATGTTTACTGTTCGCATTTGAATTTCAAATTTAAATGCATGCATGCTATATATCATATTTAGATCCTAGTATAGGGTAAATTCATATTAATTAATTAGATTAATTAATATTTTTTTACTGTAAAATCATAATTTTGAAAAAGTTTTAAAATTATCATTTTACCCCTGCACTGAATTTTCCACAGTATAAGCAGTTGAGGATCTGGTTTGGGTCCAGCACTATTAGCCATTTGGATTTGACCTGGGATCTGGAGTGGAGAGAGGGATAACTAAGAGGAGGCCTTGTGATTGGAGTTTTAATGATGCAAAAGCAGTGATGTTTAGTTAAGATTTTAAATTCTATGGGATAGGGCTGTCCTAGTTTTTCCTGAGAACTGGATGCACTGTTGTCCCAACCTGTCCCAATATTATGACAGTAGATGTCCCATGATGTGCCGATCAGGATATTAGGATAATGGCTGGACGGTTCTATCCCAACACTTGGCATCCTACATGATGTTCCATTGGGATTTGAAACTATTTTCGGTTGTGAATGCTGTGGAGGGACAGGTTGAGGGTGTTTGGAAGGGGCCGGCTTGGCTGGGCTTTAGGTGGTTAGAAGTTAGTAGGATGAAACAAGAAAAGAACGAGCCAGAGGGCGGAAAAAGGTGGGAAAGTTGGGGCCCAGCAATGTTGTAGGTATGGCTACAAAATTGAAAGAGGGGATGAGGAAGGACAGGATAATAATGGCTGGGGACTGGAGCCAGTGGTGGTTTTCAAACAGCTAAGTTTTGTTTCCAGTAGCATCATTTTGACTGCATGGTATGCTGGTGTTGCTTCCATAGGTTAGCAATGCTGCCATGGGATGAGTCCATCTTGTATTGTTGTGCCTCAGTGCACTGCTGGTGGTGACTCATCGATCTCACTGGGAGGGTTCATGAGAGATGACATAGTGTATGCATCTCTAAACAAGCATACCCCTGCAATATGCTTGATCTTGCTTTTTCCTTCCTAAAAATTACCCTTGCTTTTGTATTTCATTTCATGATTAAGTTTGTTTTTTCTTAATTAATTTCTCATATACATTTCTCGAAATTTCTTTTCTTAGCTTTTATGCTGTATTCAGGCTTCTGAAGCTTTTATGCTCAAAGAACCTAGCCTCATTTAGAATCAATCTCAAGCATCCTAAGGACCACCTTTTCTTGTGGTCATCTGGGAATGATATTAAAACTGATGATGCCTGAAGTAGCGTGTACTGGATAAATCTGTAACCATTTCTTGTCCAAAGATTGTCATTATTTTCATCTTCTCCTTTGTTGTCACTACTGCGCATATATTGTATTGAGAATCAAGTACTACATACTAATGTTGGTGTTTATCTATAATATTTCTGCTTCCATGATGATACTATAAAACCTTTTTCAATGCAAATCAGCAAATGCAGTCAAACCATGTTGGCATATTCTCACTTATATGATACTTTGAAGTTTGAACGTTGCATGTTTATTTGGAATGTGATTATTATTGGACAATGTTTTGGCTTTTCAACTACTTGCACCCTTCTTGATATGGTGATATACAGGGCAGAGTATAACCCAGACCAGTATTTATGGGAATCAGAATTCACTCTTGCCAGCAGAAAATTCAAACGTCTAGACTTGGAGGCAAGTACGGACATCAGTTATCGAGGTTTCTTCTGTCTTTCTGCAGTTCATGATGAGATGTATATGGCAATTATAAGTCTAATACTTAATGATTTTGACCTAAATCGAAATTTGACAGCTTACAAATACAAGAGGTCATACCTTGCAGTGCAGTCACTATGTTCCCTCTGATGTCCCAGAAAACATGGCTCTTCCCTGCGTCATTTACTGCCATGGAAACAGGTCAGATTGTTCTTGCCATTGTTTGCCCCCATATATTTTTGGCTTGCATGTATTATTGCTCTAATGTGCCCCTACTTGGTTCAAACTGCATTTACATGTTCTACTAAAAGAAAAAAAAAAGCATTTCATTCTTTGCTGAGATCTCTGACACCAAATTTGGTGAAAATAATTGTCAAAATTATGAGTTTTGAAAGAAAAGGGAAAATGCCGAATTCTTATGTGGGGGTTTATTCCCTGATGTTATATCGTAAATTTTTTTTTTGTACAAGTAATTATTTGGTCTTTGAATTTTTAAATATTTATTGTTGCTTCATGTAAGTGTTAGAGGAATGCTTAATTGATCTGCTTCTGACAAAATCCATGCCTGCCACCTCTTTGTCTCACTGACCATGCGATCTATTGCAACATCATCTGTTGTAGTGGGGTCTGTGCCATTGAGGGGTACAAGTATTGGTATGGTTAAAGGTGGCTGTGTGTGCATGACATTGCTGTAATTACTAGTTCCATATTGCTTTTGTGATGAAATTTTATCCTTTGAGATGCTGAAGTGTGCTTGTTCCTTTGGTATTAACAATGCAGTGGATGTAGAGCAGATGCAAATGAAGCAGCAGTAATCCTTCTTCCTTCAAATATTACAGTCTTCACTCTTGACTTTTCAGGCTCGGGACTATCTGGTGGTGACCATGTCAGCCTTGGTTGGCATGAGGTATCTTAATGTCTTTCAGTCCCTACTAGCTCTGCTTATGAAGTGTTCTAAAAATTCGTTTTCATCAATGACTTAAACATCAGAAAGATGATCTCAGAATTGTGGTCTCATTCCTGCGAAGCAATAAGCAAGTTTCCTGTATAGGCCTTTGGGGACGATCTATGGGTGCTGTCACAAGGTATAAAAGTAGTATGGTGACCTTTAATTTTATCAGTGCTAAAATTGTTCATTATGTATCTTTCTGCTTTTGTGAATCTCTCTGCTGATCTTCTGGATTATCTCATCCAGAGCTATGGAAATTATAATTGATTTGTTTGGTGAGTAGTTTGTGGTTTATAAATTATGTTCATTTAAGATAGAGATATGTGGCTTTTAAAATTAATTGTACTCAATATAGTTTCCTTTGGGTAATAAAGATTGTAATTCAAAATACTTATCTTTTACTAGCTCCACCTTTCTCATTTTGTTCCTTTTCTGTGTTAGTTATAGGAAAACTTGCGATATTTTGATTTGCAGACACTCTAGTATTGGTGTGAATCTACATAGGAATCCACGTATTTTTGCCATCATTTCATTAGGCCATCAACGATACCCATCCTATATCTCTGAACAGATCCAATTTCTTGCATAAATACATTCATATTGTTACATCTGACTGCAAACTGCTGGTTGATATTCTGATTTTAGGAGATCCTTGCTTACTATTGAAGCCTTACTCTTGTGAATGCAATGCAGCCTTCTTTATGGTGCAGAAGACCTCTCTATTGCTGGCTTGGTGCTGGATAGTGCATTCTCTAATTTATTTGATCTAATGATGGAGCTTGGGGACGTTTACAAAATTCGGCTTCCCAAATTTACGGTATGCCGCAGCCTGTTCCCACCCTTTCTTTTCCTGCCACCCAGAGAGAGATTTCTTTTAAGCTCTTGTTTAGATTAACAAAGTAAATTTGTACCCATTTTTTCTGTTCTAACATGACATAAATAATATCAATGTAGTCACCCCTTGTTCTATATGTTGGTTCTCAATTAATTAGTGCTTCATTTCTTGCTGTGTCCTTGTAAGACTAATAGGCTGAAGCTGCTGCCTTTTGCAAAATCTATGGTGGCCGCAGATCAAATAAGGGACTTTAATATTGAAAATTCGTTTCATATTTTTCATGTTCCTACTTCAAGATCAGCGAATAACTATAATCATTATCAAGAAGTTTTATGCTATCTTTTAGTTGTTGCCTCTACTTCCTGAACATGGATAGTATCATAGCCATGTAATTCCAGCATAGTCTTCATTGGTCTTTGTTGTTCCAGATCATCGGGCACAAAAACAAGACTCTTATGAGCAGTGTCCTGGTAGGCCTTTGCTACTGTGTCCATGCTGTATTAGTTGGTTATCCTCCACTTTTTCCTTAACTAGTGGGTTTGTAGATCCTTTCAAACATGCATTTAACTGTGACTCTAATGATAAGTGTTCTGAAACCTAGCTGGTATACCATCTTGGTGTCTGGGTCGCATCTTAATAGTTCGATCATAGGTCAACCAGGGGTAACCCATTGGCCAGTGACATTTAAAATAAACCAAACAAGTAAATTCTTAAAATAGTGTTGCTCCTTGGATTAATTTTGATGATTACAAAGCATTTGAAGGGGTTACTAATGATTTTCGCTTGAAAAAGACTTATTGCATTTCAGGGGCAAAATCGTAATTTTATCAAACCCTGATTTGAAAGCATCAAATGCTAGAACAAAAGATTTGTGATCCATTGGTGAAAATTTTATAGTTTTTGGACATGTATTTTGAAAGATATTTATGATTGAAAATTTGAGTCGACCCCATGAGTCGACTCATGGCACAAAGAGCTGATTGGCACGCAGATTTTTTGGCTGGCACAGTCTGTGAGTCGACCCCATGGGTCGACCCCCAGGCATGAGTCGATCCATGAGTCGACCTCTGCTGTTTTGAGGCCAAAATTACAGAACCATTGTTTTCTGCTGTTTTTCACAGAGGTCGACCCCATGAGTCGACCCATGAGCATGAGTCGACCCATGAGTCGACCCCTGTGACGGGAAAGTTCCACAACGGCTAGTTTTTAATCCGTTTTAAGTGTATTTAATGCTCATTTAATATGGTCTAACAGCTCTATTTCAGCCCAGATTGCTCTCCACCATTCTTTAAAGCTATAAAAAGGACAAAAAGGTGGGAATCATCAAAAAGAGAGATTTTTGAAAAGAGAATTTCAAGCATACTTTTCAGCCCTAAGCAAGAGCTCACTCAAAGCATTCAAGAAGCTTTTAATTCAAGCTCACCAACTCCTCAAGTGCTCATTCAAGTCTCCAACCACCTTGAGGAAATCGAAAAGAGCCTTCTTCTCTTTGAGTAAAGTGTATTTAAAGCCTCATTCACTCATTAAAGGAGCTTCTTTTGTATTTTCTGTGCTATTGATTGTAATACTTTGTTTGAGTTATTGTTTTTGTTTTGGAAAGGTTCCAAAATAAGGAAAGGTTGATCCGAACCTTGAATCGGAGTGTATTAGGTTGGCTTGTACCCGAGAAACAAGTGGACTAGCTTGGGATAGCTAGAGTCGGAGTTTCCGACGAGTGTATTTAGGTTGAATACAAGTTAGTGGATTGGAATTCTCAAGTAGGAGCTTGGGGAGTGGATGTAGGTGCAAGGTTGGCACCGAACCACTATAAATCATTTTTGTTTGTATTGTGCCTAATTGCTCTTCTTTAGAACTTCTTTATTCTCTTGCATTCTTGCATTTAACCATTAGCCTTGAATCAACTATACTCTCTTTATTTATTTAGCTATAGTTAAACAATTTTCATAAAATATAAGTTAAGGTTAAAATTTTTAGAAACCCAATTCACCCCCCTCTTGGGTTGCATAGCTGGGCAACAAGTGGTATCAGAGCCCGATGCTCTAGCCCTACCTTGATCTAACCAATCAAAGAGCTAAAGATCTATGGCAACTCAAGTTAGCACTTCTCTAGCCGAGGGGCAGTCCACTAACCGACCTCCACTTTTCAATGGATCCAACTATACCTATTGGAAAGCTCGGATGAAAATATTCATACAAGCACTCGACTATGATATGTGGAGTATCATAGTAAACGGCCCCCACACACCCACTAAAATTATTGATGGTGTGGAATCAGCCAAATCCGAAAGAGATTGGGATGAGGTTGATAAGAAAATGGCCCAACTAAATGCTAAAGCTATGAATGTTTTGTACTGTTCTCTTGATGCTAATGAATTCAATCGCGTTTCAACTTGCTTGTCTGCTAAAGAAATATGGGATAAATTAGAAGTAACCCATGAAGGAACTAATCAAGTAAAGGAGTCCAAAATTAACATGCTCGTGCATAAATATGAACTTTTTAAAATGGAGCATGATGAGTCTATAATTGAAATGTTTACTCGCTTTACTGATATTATAAATGGTTTAAAGAGTCTTGATAAGTCCTATTCTAACAGTGAGCTTGTAAGAAAGATTCTCAGATCCTTACCAAAAACTTGGGAAACCAAAGTGACCGCTATCCAAGAAGCTAAAGATCTAAACATCCTACCCTTGGAAGAGCTTCTTGGATCATTGATGACACATGAGCTGAGCATGAAACAACATCAAGAGGAAGAAGTCAAAAAGAAGAGAACAATCGCCCTCAAATCCACAGCTCAACCAGATGAAGAAACTGATGACACCGAAAATGAAGAGCAGGATGAAGAGATGGCATTCATTACCAGAAAGTTCAAAAAAAATTTGAGGAAAAGGAAACAAGAAATGAGGAAGAGGCCACTCACAAAAGAGGAACAGAGCAAAGAAAAGGATAAAGATCAACCCCTTATTTGCTATGAATGCAAGAAACCGGGACACTTCAAGTCTGAATGCCCACAACTGAAGAAGGGTCCCAAGAAGTACAAGAAGAAGACCATGATGGCCACTTGGAGTGGGAGTGATGACTCAAGCTCCGAAGAGGAAGACTCAACTGAACAAGCCAACTTGTGCCTTATGGCACATGAAAATGAGGTAAATTCCGAAACTCCTAGTGACTTTACATTTGAAGAACTTCATGAAGCTTTTTATGATTTAATTGATGAACTAAAGAAACTAGGGATAAAGAACAAAGATCTAAAATCAAAAAATCAATCTTTACTGAAACAAAATGAAAGCATTTCAATTGAAAAATCTACCCTGTTTCAAAAAAATCAAAATTTAAAGAATGAAATTGCCAAGTTAAAACCAATAGTTGAAAAATTCACCTTGAGTTCTAATAAACTTAATATGATTCTTGAAAATCAAAAGGCCGTGTATGATAAGGCTGGACTTGGCTATAACCCCTTGAAGAAACAAAAGTATCTGAAAAATATCTATGTAAACTCTTCAAGTAACAAGTTTTCTAATATTACTTACTTCAAATGTGGTAGAGTAGGACACAAGTCATACACTTGCTTCTCTAACAAATCTGTAAACTCAAATGTAAAGAAAATATGGGTTTCAAAAGGAACCATTATGACTAACCAAAAAGGATCCAAGAAAGCTTGGGTACCTAAAACAAAAACTTGACTTTTGCCTGCAGGTGTGTCTAGCATCCCAAGAAGAAAACAGAAAATGGTATCTTGATAGCGGATGCTCGAGACACATGACTGGTGATGAATCCCAATTCATCACACTTGATGCTAAGAATGGAGGGATGGTCACCTTTGGAGACAATGGTAAAGAAAAGATCATCGGTATAGGTAACATTGGTATCACTCCCTCCAAGTACATTGAAAATATTTTGTTAGTAGATGGTTTAAAGCATAATTTACTACGCATTAGTCAATTTTGTGATAAAGGACATAAAGTTATTTTTGAATCTTCTGTTTGCATTGTAACTAGTCCTATTAATGAAGGCATTAAATTTGTTGGACATAGACATGGTAATATTTATATGGTAGATTTGAATGATCTATCCAAGATAAACATACAATGCCTAGTATCCTTGAATACCAAGATTAATGAGACTAGTTGGCTTTGGCATCGTAGGCTTGCACATATTAGCATGTATTCACTTTCAAAACTCATTAAGAAGGAATTGGTTCTTGGTTTGCCAAAATTGAACTTTGAAAAGGATAGAATCTGTGATGCATGCCAACTAGGTAAACAAACAAGAGTTTCATTTAAATCTAAAAATATTGTTTCAACTTCTAGACCTTTAGAGCTATTGCACATAGATTTATTTGAACCTACTAGAACTACTAGTCTAGGAGGAAAACGATATGGTTTTGTAATTATTGATGATTTCTCTCGTTTTACATGGGTTTTCTTTTTGGCACACAAGGATGAAACTTTTCAAGTTTTCTCTAAATTTTTTCGAAAAGTCACAAATGAGAAAGAATTTTCAATTCAAAATATTCGAAGTGATCATGGAACCGAATTTGAAAATCAAGACTTTGAAAAATTTTGTAATGAAAAAGGAATAGGCCATAATTTTTCTGCACCTAGGACACCCCAACAAAATGGTGTAGTAGAAAGGAAAAATAGAATCGTAGAAGAAATGGCCTGTACCATGCTATGTGAAAGCAACCTTCCAAGATACTTTTGGGCGGAAGCTATTAACACAGCATGTTACATATTAAATCGTGCTTTAATTAGACAAATTTTAAAGAAAACCCCCTATGAGCTTTGGAAAGGAAGAAAACCTAATATTGCATATTTTCATATTTTTGGTTGCCGATGTTTTGTATTAAACAATGGTAAAGAAAGACTTGGAAAATTTGATGCAAAATCCGATGAAGTAATTTTTCTTGGTTACTCCTCTAGTAAAGCTTTTAGGGTTTTTAACAAAAGAACCTTAGTAGTAGAGGAGTCAATACATGTTGTCTTTGATGAAACTAACGATCTTCCTTCAAGGAAGAATGAAGGAGTTGATGATGCAGATCCTCTTATAGAAGGAATGAAGGAGATCACTCTGAAAGATTCAACAATTCAAGATGATGAGGAACATGAAGATAAACAGGATGAGGGAGGTGAAGAACAACAAGAACAACCTCAAGGTACAAATGACCTACCCAAAGAATGGAGGTATATTCACAATCACCCTAAGGAGCTAATTATTGATGATCCTATGCATGGGATAAGAACTCGTTCTTCACTTAAAGATGCATTCAATCATTTTGCTTTTGTCTCTCATCTTGAACCTAAAACCATTGAAGAAGCTGAAAAAGATTATAATTGAATTAATGCAATGCAAGAAGAACTTAATCAATTTGAAAGAAATAATGTATGGACTTTAATATCAAGACCTAAAAATTATTCAATAATTGGCACAAAATGGATTTTTAGGAATAAATTAGATGAACTTGAAAATGTAATAAGAAATAAAGTAAGATTGGTTGCTAAAGGTTATAATCAAGAAGAAAGAATTGATTTTGATGAGACCTTTGCACCTGTTGCTAGACTAGAGGCAATTAGACTTCTACTTGCATATGCATGCTTTATGAAATTTAAATTATTCTAAATGGATGTCAAAAGTGCCTTTTTGAATGGATATATTGCTGAAGAAGTCTATGTAGAACAACCCCCAGGTTTTGAAAATCATGCTTTTTCTAATCATGTTTTTAAATTAAATAAAGCTCTATATGGTTTGAAACAAGCACGCAGGGCTTGGAATGAAAGGCTAAGCAAATTTTTACTTAATAATGATTTTTCAAGAGGCAATGTAGACACAATCCTTTTCATTAAAAGAAATTAAGATGATATATTAGTTATACAAATATATGTTGATGACATTATCTTTGGGTCTACTAATGAATCTCTCTGTCAAGATTTTGCAAAGCTCATGCAGGGGAAGTTCGAGATGAGCATGATGGGAGAACTTACATTCTTCCTCAGACTCCAAATCAAACAAACAAAGGAAGGAATCTCCATCACCCAAAGCAAGTACACAAGGGAATTACTTAAAAGATTTGGAATGGAGAACTCCAAAGCAATTGGCACACCCATGAGTCCTTCATGTAAGCTTGACAAGGATGAAGAAGGTAAAAGTGTAGACTTAAAATATTATAGAAGTATGATTGGCTCTCTACTATATTTAACTGCTAGCAGACCTGATATTATGTTTAGTGTTTGTCTTTGTGCTCGATTTCAATCTAATCCTAAAGAATCTCACTTGAATGCTGTTAAAAGAATCTTTAGATATTTGAATGGTACTCAAACTCTAGGATTATGGTACTCTAAGGACTCATTAATTGATTTAATAGGATATTCAGATGCTGATTTTGTTGGATGTAGATTAGATAGAAAAGTACTAGTGGAACTTGCCAATTTCTTGGAGTTAACCTAATCTCCTGATTTAGCAAGAAATAAAATTCGGTAACACTGTCTATGGCCGAGGCCGAATACATTGCAGCCGGAAGTTGTTGTGCTCAAATCTTATGGATTAAGCAACAACTCGAAGATTTTGGTATCAAACTTAATGAAACTCCCATAAGATGTGATAACACTAATGCTATAAATCTTACTAAAAATTCAATTCAGCATTCTAGGTCCAAACATATTGAAATCAGGCATCATTTCATAAGAGAACATGTTCAAAATAAAGATATAATTGTTGACTATGTTTGTACTGAAAAATAATTAGCCGACATCTTTACAAAGGCCCTAAGTGAAGATAGATTCTGTGAAATTAGGAGAGAACTAGGAATCCTTAATCCATCTGCTTAAATGTCTCTCTAATCCCAAGGGATCAATGTCAAAAACTCTTTGAACTTAATTTTCACCATTTCTCTTGGGCTTAAAAGCTCAAAATTATCATTCTCATAATTGATCATTGAGCAAATATCCTTCTCCTAAAATTTTAAATTTTTTGAAAATTGTCTCATCATTTTTTTTGAGTTTCAATGTGCCATGAGACGACCCCTAGGGTCGACCCAAGGGCAAACTTGAAATTTTTTGGCTAAAATCCCACGGGCTCTTTCTTTTTGTTGAAAACCCATCCTTTGAGCCGACCCATTCCACCGTCTTCTTCCTCCCTCCAAGCCATAGGTCTCCTTTTCTTCTTCTCCAAACCCAAGTCCTTCCCCCAAGACTCTTCTCCCATCACCCCTTACACCTCAAATTGACCCTTAGGAATCAAGTTCTTCCCCTTTTCCACCCTTGTTTGGAGCGGATTGAGCGTGCCCTAGATTCTACCCTTCTCTTTCAAATTGGGGTATCACTCCTCCAAAAATCTCTATCCTTCCACTAGAAACTCTTCATCTCACCCTCACATTTGCTCTCCCAAGCTCCGTGATAGTCTCATCAGTGCAAATGGCTCCGAAAATGAAGCTCCCACAAAGAAGAAAGTCGGTCCGCGAGTTGGAAAAAGGCGTGCGCAGGAAGAGACAGGCAACCCAGACCTCATCAGCTTCAATCCCTGCTTCGGCATCTGCTCCAGCTTCTTCTCGGTCTCCATTAAGCCCCAGTAAGATTCTCTTATCTGATAGAAAGGTAGAACCCAGGAAAAACGTAGATTTCAGATTTTTTGAAAAAAAAGGGTTCTCTATCGGTTCAAAAATCAAAGATCAAGGTTGGAAATTCTACTGCTCACTTAAAGAAATTACCTATGTGGATTTGGTTAGGGAATTTTATCTGAACTTGAGCTATGGCAATGGAACAGTAAAATCCACTGTTAAGGGTATAGAAATCTGTCTAGATCCTATACTTTTGGGAGAAATTCTTCATTTACCCTGTGAGGGATACTCAAACATGGAACTCCCAGTCAAGGAAGAAGGAATTAATGTGATTCTAGGAAGAACCTTCTCGGGAAGCCTAAACAAATTAGAAGCCAAGATCCTTTCCATTGAGATGAGGATGCTACATCAAATGGTAACAAAGCTTTTCTTCCCTAGAAGTGGTAGACATGACCTCCTCTCAGGCCGAGACATCTGCATTATGTTTCATGTGATTACCCAAACCCCCCTGAACCTCCCAGCATTAATGATTGAGGCCATGAGAGAAACCCTGAATAGATCCAAGGCACATCTGCCTTTCGGTATGGCCCTCACTTTGGTATTCAGGAGGTTTAGAGTTAATTTTGAGGGGGAGGTAGTAGCTAGGCTTTCTCACTCTGACACCATCAACCAACATACTCTGCACCGTATGGGATTTACTAGGACTGATGGTGGTTGGACTAAAGGAGTGGAAGAGAGAGCTGAGGATAGAGCTGAGGAAGAAAGACCATCTTCACCCCTCCATGATCTCAGGGCTGCATCTCCAGACATTCAGTTCGTTTCAGATCATGAGGCTGGCCCATCAGAGTCTACGAGGAGGCACACTCCAGTCCAGCAGCCAGACAGTAGAGCACATCCCTCAGAGATCAGATTAGCTGATGACCAGATAGAGATGATCTCTCAGCGTGTGGCTTCTTTACTATCTCGACAGATGGGTACTTCAGCTTCTGCTCAGGGATCGACAGTTCATGATATATCTGATCAGACATTGATCCCTCACATCTCCACTGTCTTCCAGATGATTACAGATCAGTCAGCTCGTATCGAGCAGTTTGAGAGTTGTGTGGTGAGACTGACTGCTAGAGTATTCGACTTGCAGAGGCAAGTACTGGCTCTTGCCCATCCACATCCCACTTCGGACATCACTGAGGTCTCAGACCTATCTGCGGAGGCAGCCAGACTTAGAGGAGTCTTGGAGAGAGGATTTGACTTTCTGAAGAGAGAGATCAGAGGCTCTAGTGAGCATGCATCCACCCAGTTCACTGCACTGCTTCAGTTTATTTCAAGAGCCTTAAACCTTCTGGACACTATCAGACTATCACTTGTAGCACAGTCTTTTGCTTCTCAGCCTTCAGGATCTTCTCACCTGCCCACTCATGCCGGCACCTCCACTCGAAGCAGAGGCAGACGGGGTCGAGGTCGAGCCCTTGGTCGTGATCCTTCATCTCCTCATCCCATCTCCGATTCATCTGACTCTGATCCATCCAGTCATGATCTCTACTAGATCCTCTGTAGTTAGTCTTTTCTTTAGTTTTAGTCCAGAAACTATCTTTTGGGCCATGTAATGATGTTGACTGATTGACTTTTGTATTTTGGTATATGTATTGGAACAACTATGTCATCAGCCACTTTTTGATTATAAATATATACTCTTTGACTTTCAATGAATGACTTTCAAATTGAGTTGCTTTTAATTATGTGCATGCAAAATAACTTATATCTATGATGTAAAATACTATGAATTGCAATATGGTATCCAATTGGTATATCTTTTATGTTTGCCATATTAAGGGGGAGTAAAACAATAAGTAATTAAGAAACAAGCAATAAACAAAAGAAAGAAATAGAGTAAATATATTCAAAAAAAGGGGGGACTAAAGAATCTCTATTGATGCTGTCAAAAAGGGAGAGAAATAATCAAATGAGCAAATGAGCAAATTTTTTCAAAATGTTAAGCAATGAAGAAATAATCAAATGAGCAAATGAGAAAGAAATAACCAAATGAGCAAATGAGCAAATTTTCAAAATGTTAAGCAATTGAGAAATAATCAAATGAGCAAATGAGAAAATTTTCAAAATGTCAAGCAATTGAGAAATAATCAAATGAGCAAATGAGAAATAATCAAATGAGCAAATGAGATATTTTCACATGAGCAAATTTTTAAATTGTTAAGCAATAAGCAAATTGTTAGGCAAATGAGCAACATAAGCAAATGGGCACAAATGTATCATGTGCCAAAGAATCAATCTTCTTTTCAAGCAAATGCATTTATAAGCAATTTTCAAATTGGTAGCAAATTTTTCATTTATCTTCAAACTACCTATGATGCATTTCATTCCAATACATGGCTATAATATTCAAATAATACATCTTCATAACTTTGAAATTCATGCTCAATGTTTTATATATATGCTTTTGCTCAAATATTTTGTCATCATCAAAAAGGGGAAGATTGTTGCTCCTTGGATTGATTTTGATGATTACAAAGCATTTGAAGGGGTTACTAATGATTTTCGCTTGAAAAAGACTTATTGCATTTCAGGGGCAAAATCGTAATTTTATCAAACCCTGATTTGAAAGCATCAAATGCTAGAACAAAAGATTTGTGATCCATTGGTGAAAATTTTATAGTTTTTGGACATGTATTTTGAAAGATATTCATGATTGAAAATTTGAGTCGACCCCATGGTCGACTCATGGCACAAAGAGCTGATTGGCACGCAGATTTTTTGGCTGGTACAGTCTGTGAGTCGACCCCATGGGTCGACCCCCAGGCATGAGTCGACCCATGAGTCGACCTCTACTATTTTTAGGCCAAAATTACAGAACCATTGTTTTCTGCTGTTTTCCACAGAGGTCGACCCCATGAGTCGACCCATGAGTCGACCCCTGTGACGGGAAAGTTCCGCAAGGGCTAGTTTTTAACCCATTTTAAGTGCATTTAATGCTCATTTAATGTGGTCTAACGGCTCTATTTCAGCCCAGATTGTTCTCCACCATTCTTTAAAGCTATAAAAGGGACAAAAAGGTGGGAATCATCAAGAAGAGAGATTTTTGAAAAGAAGATTTCAAGCATACTTTTCAGTCCTAAGCAAGAGCTCACTCAAAGCATTCAAGAAGCTTTTAATTCAAGCTCACCAACTCCTCAAGTGCTCATTCAAGTCTCCAACCATCTTGAGGAAATCGAAAAGAGCCTTCTTCTCTTTGAGTAAAGTGTATTTAAAGCCTTATTCGCTCATTAAAGGAGCTTCTTTTGTATTTTCTATGCTATTGATTGTAATACTCTGTTTGAGTTATTGTTTTTGTTTTGGAAGGGTTCCAAAACAAGGGAAGGTTGATCCGAACCTTGAATCGGAGTATATTGGGTTGGCTTGTACCCGAAAAACAAATGGACTAGCTTGGGATAGCTAGAGTCGAAGTTTTCGACGAGTGTATTCAGGTTGAATACAAGTTAGTGGATTGAAATTCCCAAGTAGGAGCTTGGGGAGTGGATGTAGGTGTAAGGTTGGCATCGAACCACTATAAATCTTTTTTGTTTGTGTTGTGCCTAATTGCTCTTCTTTAGAACTTCTTTATTCTCTTGCATTCTTGCATTTAACCATTAGCCTTGAATCAACTATACTCTCTTTATTTATTTAGCTATAGTTAAATAATTTTCATAAGATATAAGTTAAGGTTAAAATTTTTAGAAACCCAATTCACCCCCCCTCTTGGGTTGCATAGCTAGGCAACAAACAGTAAAAGTGTTCTAAAAGCACAAAATTATGAACAGATATGGAAAAAAAAATATAGTGATTTTAATTTTATTGCATATGTAACATTTATACCATAAAAATGACTGGATCTTACCACTTATTTTTTCCCAAGAAAAAGGAGATATGATAATATTTGTTACCAAACATATGGAACAATTAACTTAAGATGGCAAGGATGATGAAGGGCATTCAGTTTGGACAAGTTTTTACAATAGTTGAGATTAGATCCTAATCATCAAGAGTAGAATAATGATATTTTTATTTCTTTTTTATTCGGCACCCTAGAAGTGGTTGACCCAGGTGGATTGAAATTGGATCCCCTGGGCGGGTCAAGGGTTGGTGGACCCTTGTCAACAGGTTGAATGAGTTTTCAGATATATAAATTTGGGGTTGACAAGGCCCATGCAGTCTTCCAGGTCCAAATTAGGCAGGTCGATCCTGTAGAGCTGCCCAGGTCTTAAACAACTAATGGTCATAGTTTACCTAATATATATGGATATCCTTATGTCTCTATGCACAATTATGTGAATGCAACACTTTCCATGGATCATCATTTTAAACCATGTAATGTTTTTTCTAATGTTTAACCTATTTGACAAGCCTTTTACAATTTGTAAGTAGTTGACTTGCTCAACCAGAATGATGGTTAATCAAAGTTTGAGAACAATTGGCCTTAAGCCTATTGTTGACCCATTGTGGCTGGTGCAAAGATTTGGCCAAGGGATCTTTGAGAAAGCAACATATTCTGTAAGGCTAATTGTGGGGTATGAAGGTCTAGCCTTGACCTTATTGGCTATTAGAGTGCATGCACATAGGAGGCAATGCTGTATGGTTCCCATGTAATGGAATTATGGAAGAACCTGAATCAAGGTTTTAAAACTTGGTTCCAGTTTTTGGTTTTGGCCCTTTCCTGCAGTTTCAATATTGGCAGTTTGTTCTGATATTTGAAGTTTTGGTCAAAAATTAGATCAATATCCAAACAATAGAGTGAGTAACATAAAAATAAAAGAAATCAAGGCAAGTTATTTCACATCATTTTATTATGTTTTGAGTTATCTAGGATCTTAATTTGTGTATTGGGTTATTTTAAGCTAAAATGCATCAACACATATTTCATTTTAATAACTCATTTATACAAAAAAATCCATTTTATGCTTGTTTCATTTAATTTCATTTTGAACTTTTCATATTATATCCTAAAGAAAAGAGAAAAAAAAAAATCTAAGGAACATAACAATTCTTAGTGGTCTACTAAAAGGAAAAAAATAGTTATATCATGTTTATTTATTGAGCAAAATCTTTAAAAAACTAAAGGTTTCTATACCTCTTGAATCTCTATCCATGTTGCTGCTTGATTTGTGTGAATCTGGCGGAATATCTCCAACAAGGAGAGAATGGTCTGAGAAGATTGTTGAGTTGCTATCACTCTTGGGGTAGTTAAAAAAAGGGATGAATACATTTCAATCCATCTTCACCCATCCGACTTTCAGTGATCAAAAGGAGACAAGTTGGGAACACTGATGTAATATCACTGATTGTTCATGCCCTTTTCCCCCAAAATTTTGCAATATGATAACAGGTCTCCCCTCTTCCCAGACAGCTCACTTTCTAATTAGAGATGCACAAATTCTAAATGTTGCAATTCTGTGTTAGCTTAAAAAAATGGTGATCTGAAGATATGTGTGCCTGTGTTGAAGCAGTAATTATCAAACACAATTCATATAATGGGTTCATGTCTTGAATTGTATCACTCCCACCATAAATAGCCCGGAAATTATACATATGTTCTTGTTAAACATTAGAAAAACAGCAGTTTTGGTCTGTTTCGGCCGAACTGGCTGATGCTAGCTGAAATATTTGGTCAATATTGGATCAGTCTCAGCCAAAAAGGTTTGGTTTCAGATGAAACCTAAAACCTTTGTCTGAAATTCTGAACAAAGATGAAGAAGTCTAGGTTTGGTATGTGAAGTGACCTTCATCAGTGTGAAAATTATGAGCAAATCACCAAATTGATCGTGACATTGACGACCTTGTATTCATCCTATATACAACCTGTTAATGAATCTGGAAAACTCAACCTCTTGTAATTGTATTCCATGGGTCTAGAGTGGAGCCCTTTAAATTTGACAGTAGTCTCCAGTTGTGGTGTGATACTCTAGGGTTATTATTCCACAAATAGAGAATTGATTGGCCGACTGTCCTAAAATCTGTAGCAGGTGGATCTGAGGTAAAATGAATGAAGATCAATAAATGAGATATTTGGACATACAAAGATCTCTGATTAATGGGTATTGATGGCTAGATTTGAGTTTGGAGGCCAAGTTGTGTGGTTCGAGGGTTGGGCTTCTAGTAGGGTGAAGACCAGGGCATGTTAGGAAGTGGGTGCAGGTTCAAGGTTCTGAGTAATTTTAGAAGCAGGTATGGTACCCTAGATAGAAGTTTCCTACTACCAAGTGCCGACCATATGGAACAACCACCATGTCCAAAAGTAAATAGAAACATTTCTGGAGTTGATTTAACTTAAAGGTTTGGTTAAATCATAACTTAATATGGGTAACTCTTATTCATGTACTCATTGGAGTGTTTGATACATGTGCCATTGGTACGTCTAACTAAGGTGTGCCATCTCGGTACTAGGCTCTGTACCGGTGCTCATCGTTACTATATCGGTATGTCCAGTACGGGGGCCGGTTCGGCGTACTGAGTATTGGTACACCTCTTATATCATGTACTGATTTGGTACCGATATGGTATGGTATGCACCGTATTGCTCGGTACGATATGGCATTCCTTGTGTCTGATTATAGTTATCTTCAATATCATCATGCGAACGTGTGAAAACCTTCACATGCCATATTTGTTTGCAAATATATGCTGACTAATCATGTGTGCTGCATGTGCTATGGTTTAGCTTTGATAATATTCTCTACAATGTAGCATGAACTTACAAGGTGTCTGTAAGTCACATGGTTTTACTGGTTTTCTTTTTAAGAAGATAATACTTATGTTCAATTTGTTATGAATAATAATGCTAGGATATCATAATAATAAAAAATCCCTGTTTGTGAGTCACGCTGTGGTTTTTCTTTTATCTACAATATTCCATGTTTTTTATGAATGTCATGAATTGGATGGTCTGTATGGAATACTCCTTGTGGAAGACATTCTAGATATAATCTTTTTGTACAGTCAGATGTTTGGCTGCTATCTTTGCTTTCAAAAGAAGCTCATTAAGGACGCATAGAATGGCTGAAATGTTCTGTTATATATTTGATCATCTGTTATCTCTGTTTAATTCTCTCAGTATACGTAGCTTACAGAAGCATGGTTTCTATTTTTGAATTCACTAATAATATATTAAAATCAACAAATATGACAGCTATCCTCTAAGGAAGTATTCGATAGGCACCTTACTCTATGTGTAGATTATAATACTTAATGCTGAAGCTGAGTTTCCATGATTTGATGCTTATTTTCTTGTGTTTGTATTGTTAGCTACGCAATTCTTTAGATTCTTGCAGCATCTTGATATTGGTATGAAATGTCTGTCCCATCAGGTCAAAATGGCTGTTCAGTACATGCGGCGCGTTATTCAGAAGAAGGCTAAATTTGACATCATGGATCTGAATACTGTGCAGGTCTGGTTTTATTGAGCATCTTTGTACTCCCTTGTAAAATGATCTTTTCCTATAATATTCATGTTATGGTCACACAGCAGTTCAAATTAAAGAAAGCAAAGACAAAAACCTATTACTTTCTTGCATAGAGATGACAGTTTCTTTGATAAACTTGAAATCTGGCCTAGTCCAAGTGTTCATTAGTTTTCTGTTAGCCTGAACTGTGTTGTGACCCATCAGGCTCCATACTAGAGAGGGAGTGGAGGAGGGACAAATTGTCTCTTATGGATTATGAATTTTCATTGGCTAGTTGTCTCTTGTTAATTATGAACCCTTGTTGACTGCATAATCTTAAATTGGTTCCTACATCTTTGTTATGGTATTAATCCAGAGTTGCGGGACTCATGCTCTAGGATTATCTTCTTCCTGTTCTAGTAGATCTAGATCCATAATTTGCAAAGTTCAACTAAATACCTGTGTTCATTATGTTTGTCTACAGTTTGCACCAAAGACCTTTATTCCAGCATTATTTGGACATGCTTCTGAGGACATATTTATTCAGCCACATCATTCTGATCTTATTTACCGGGCATATGCGGTAAGGCATCATTCTCTACTTGATTAGAATAGTTTGATTACACAGTTTTATCCCACAGAGCTTGTGGTTATATTCTGAATGTAGGATGTGAATATTTTGTAAAAAGGTGCATGTTAATCAGTGTATCTATTTGCGGATTATTATGCAGGGAGACAAGAATATTATCAGATTTGAGGGTGATCACAACTCCCCTAGACCACAATTTTATTATGATTCTGTTTCAATTTTCTTTTATAATGTCCTTCATCCCCCTCAAATCTCTATAACATGCTCAACTAAGCCGGAGAGCTACTATGATTTAGGAGGTCTGAAGATCGCTGCTGGTACAAATGAGGTGATTTCCAGATTCTTGTATATTAACATTTCTCCTTAAAAGGTAATACTACTTCACAGGATTAAAGCTCTGCACCAGACTGAATGTTGGAAATTAAATTTGTAGTTATGACATGTATCTGTTGGTTTCTTTCACAAAAAAAAGAGACTTGTATCTGTTAGTTTATTCTGATAAGCTTTGATGTATAAAGTCATCTACAATGGTCTTTTCCCAATCTCTTGTTTTTAATACTGAGTGATGTACAATTAAATTGTATAATTAGGTGATTGCAAATATATTGACTATGTTACTCTCTGCAGAATTTATTGTACGAGATCATTACCGGTCTCCGTGCTGCTCGTTCCAATGCAGCAAGTTCCTCATCAGCTCCTCCTAGCAATCCAAATGGTGCGGGACCAATCTCCTTGACTTTTATAGCATTGACATGTAACTTTCACTTGGTCTTATTATCTGTTCCTTAATAATCATACGGTTGCTTTATAGGTTCAACCACAAAATCAGTAGTTGAATTGCTATCAGAAAGTGTAGCCAATATGTCTTTAAATAATGAGCTGGTAAGCTGAAAGCCCCGGATTTTCTTCATCAAATCAAAATTGGTATTCTAAACTGAGTTGACATTAATGCAGGATTTTTTCCTTGATCATGAGAATACTGATACTGGAATCGGTGAGACTAGTGCGGAAGAATCCCATTCGCAGGTAATTATTTATATCCTTGCTATTCAGAAATAATTATTGCTGGCAATCATTTTATTATTGAATTATCGATGATGTATTCACTGGCATCCTCTACGTTCCATTGGTGCGCGATGTTTGTAGTTGATTATCAACTTGTTGGTCTTGCATTGTTGTTTATATGTTGGAATGTCCAAAACTGTAAGTTTAGTTTTCTGGAAAGAAATGATAGCATATGATCGAAAAGATATAGTTGGAGACTTGGATTTCAGTTTGTTTGTAAGTAGTCAACAAGAGAGAATGTTTATGAAAAAAAAAAAGAACAAGAGGGAATAAATTGGTTGTTTTGGATTTTTGGTTGATAAATTGTCACCTTTGTTCCTTTTTTCCTAATTAAAGAATCAATAAATCACTATTTGAGAACAAGGAATATGTCTGTTTTTATTTCTTTTATTCTCTGACCTGTGTGACTGCTGATTAGGGAGTATTTAGATGCAGCAATTATCAATTTATTTTATGGTTTAATGAATTTTGCCTGCCGGAGGAAAGCTACACAATTGCCTTATTTTATTTTTAATTTTTTTGAGAAGAGGCTTTTGCAGGAGAGCCTAGTCTTTGGTTATGTTTTTATTTGTAGCCAAGCAAGTAAGGTGGAGGGTTGACTTCGGGGTGCTTTTGAAAGAAATACAGATATCACCCTTATTTCGATATCTTTGGACATATGTAACATTACAGGTGCCTTCTTCGATGGTCTATAACATCAAACACAATGCTTTTTCAGTGTAGTTGCAGAAGTTTCCTAATTATGATGGATCTCTTTTACATGTATTTCATCTCTTTGATGATCCATTTGTCTTCTATTTCTGCTCCCAATGTTCCTGTTGTTGATAAATAGTGCAGATGTTTCTGAACATGATATCTTGCACTTTCAAACCCTTGTGAAGCCTTTTTCTAACTGTTTGCCTAAACTTATCATGTGCCCAAACACCTAGACAGATGGTCATCCAGAAATCATATATATTTATATATATTCTATGTTCTGTAGAAATTTTCTAATGCCAAATTTGTTACAATCACCTGTTTTTCTAAATATGCTACCTGTTGGGTATAAAATACCCTCAGCCGAAGTTCTCAGCGGGATTGACCCTTGCGGGCTCCGTCCCCGACTTCAATTGCAGGAAGACTCCGCCCGGACTCCTACGGAAGCCGGGCTCCGTCACCAACTCCAGCTGCAGGAAGACCCCGCCCGGACTCCTACGGGAGCCGGGCTCCGTCGCCAACTCCAGCTGCAGGAAGACCTCGTCCGGACTCCTACGAGAGCCGGGCTCCGTCACCAACTTCAACTGCTAGTAAGCTCCGTCCGGACTCCTACGGGAGCCGGACTTCGCACCTGACTTTAATTGCAGGAAGACTCCGCCCGGACTCCTACGGGAGCCGGGCTCCATCACCAACTCCAACCGCTGGAAAGCTCCGCCCGGACTCCTACGGGAGCCGGCCTCCGTCCCCGACTTCAACTACAGAAAGACCACGCCCGGACTCCTACGGGAGCCGGGCTCCGTCACCAACTCCAGCTGCAGGAAGACCCCGCCCGGACTCCTACGGGAGCCGGGCTCCGTCACCAACTTCAACTGCTGGTAAGCTCCGTCCGGACTCCTACGGGAGCCGGACTTCGCACCTGACTTTAGCTGCAGGAAGACCCCGCCCGGACTCCTACGGGAGCCGGGCTCCGTCACCAACTTCAACTGCTGGTAAGCTCCGTCCGGACTCCTACGGGAGTCGGACTTCGCACCTGACTTTAATTGCAGGAAGACTCCGCCCGGACTCCTACGGGAGCCGGACTCCGTCACCAACTTCAACTGCTGGTAAGCTCCGTCCAGACTCCTACGGGAGCCGGACTTCGCACCTGACTTTAGCTGCAGGAAGACCCCGCTCGGACCCCTATGGGAGCCGGGCTCCGTCACCAACTCCAATTGCTGGAAAGCTCCGCCCGGACTCCTACGGGAGCTGGGCTCCGTCCCCGACTCCAGCTGCAGGAAGACTCCGCCCGGACTCCTACGGGAGCCAGGCTCCGTCACCAACTCCAACCGCTGGAAAGCTCCACCCGGACTCCTACGGGAGCCGAGCTCCGTCCCCGACTTCAACTGCAGGAAGACTCCGCCCGGACTCCTACGGGAGCCAGGCTCCGTCACCAACTCCAGCTGCAGGAAGACCCCGCCCGGACTCCTACGGGAGCCGGGCTCCGTCACCAACTTCAACTGCTGGTAAGCTTCGTCCAGACTCCTACGGGAGCCGGACTTCGCACCTGACTTTAATTGCAGGAAGACTCCGTCCGGACTCCTACGGGAGTCGGGCTCCGTCACCAACTCCAACAGCTGGAAAGCTCCGCCCGGACTCCTACGGGAGCCGGGCACCATCCCCGACTTCAACTACAGGAAGACCACGCCCGGACTCCTACGGGAGCCGGGCTCCGTCACCAACTCCAGCTGTAGGAAGACCCCGCCCGGACTCCTACGGGAGCCAGGCTCCGTCACCAACTTCAACTGCTGGTAAGCTCCGTCCGGACTCCTACGGGAGCCGAACTTCGCACCTGACTTTAATTGCAGAAAGACTCCGCCCGGACTCCTACGGGAGCCGGACTCCGTCACCAACTTCAACTGCTGGTAAGCTCCGTCCGGACTCCTACGGGAGCCGAACTTCGCACCTGACTTTAATTGCAGGAAGACTCCGCCCGGACTCCTACGGGAGCCGGACTCCGTCACCAACTTCAACTGCTGGTAAGCTCCGTCCGGACTCCTACGGGAGCCGGGCTTCGCACCTGACGTTAATTGCAGGAAGACTCCACCCGGATCCCTACGGGAGTCGGGCTCTGTCACCAACTCCAACCGCTGGAAAGCTCCGCCCGGACTCCTATGGGAGCCGGGCTCCGTCCCCGACTCCAGCTGCAGGAAGACCCCGCCCGGACTCCTACGGGAGCCGGGCTCCATCGCCAACTCCAGCTGCAGGAAGACCCCGCCCGAACTCCTACGGGAGCCAGGCTTTGTCACCAACTTCAACTGCTGGTAAGCTCTGTCCGGACTCCTACGGGAGCCGGGCTTCGCACCTGACGTTAATTGCAGAAAGACTCCGCCCGGACCCCTACGGGAGCCGGGCTCCGTCACCAACTCCAACCGCTGGAAAGCTCCGCCCGGACTCCTACGGGAGCCGGGCTCCGTCCCTGACTTCAACTGTAGGAAGACTCCACCCGGACTCCTACGGGAGCCAGGCTCCGTCACCAACTCCAGCTGCAGGAAGACCCCGCCCGGACTCCTACGGGAGCCGGGCTCCGTCGCCAACTCCAGCTGCAGGAAGACCCCACCCGGACTCCTACGGGAGCCGGGCTCCGTCACCAACTTCAACTGCTGGTAAGCTCCGTCCGGACTCCTACGGGAGCCGGGCTTCGCACCTGACGTTAATTGCAGGAAGACTCCACCCGGACTCCTATGGGAGCCGGGCTCCGTCACCAACTCCAACTGCTGGTAAGCTCCACCCGGACTCCTACGGGAGCCGGGCTCCATCCCCGACTTCAACCGCAAGGAGGACTCCGTCCGGACTCTTACGGGAGC
Source organism: Elaeis guineensis (assembly GCF_000442705.2). Lineage (NCBI taxonomy): Eukaryota > Viridiplantae > Streptophyta > Magnoliopsida > Arecales > Arecaceae > Elaeis > Elaeis guineensis. The sequence continues at coordinate 81,632,207 of NC_026002.2, read as the reverse complement.
CGGGCTCCGTCACCAACTCCAACTGCTGGTAAGCTCCGTCCGGACTCCTACGGGAGCCGAGCTCCGTCCCCGACTTCAACCGCAAGGAGGACTCCGTCTGGACTCCTACGGGAGTCGGGCTCCATCACCAGCTTCAACTACTGGTAAGCTCCGTCCGGACTCCTACGGGAGCCGAACTTCGCACCTGACTTTAATTGCAGGAAGACTCCGCCCGGATTCCTATGGGAGCCAGGCTCCGTCCTCAACTCCAACGGCTGTAGGCAGACTTCGCCCAGACTCCTACGGGAGCCGGACTCCGCCCGCGACTCCGACTGCAAGTAGGCTCCGCCCGGACTCCTATGGGAGCCGGGCCTCGTCCTCGATTTCAACTGCCGGTGAGCTCCGCCCAGACCCCTACGGGAGCCGGACTCCACCCCCGGCTGTGACTGAAGGAAGACTCCATCCGAACTCCTGTGAAAGCCGGATTTCGAGCTCTTCTTGGACAGATGGCTAACTACCTCTCTCCGCCAGACACTCCAGCCAGACTTCAGCCCGCAGACCTTCGCCCCCTGGTGCGCTGCAGTAACAGCCGCAATTCTGCTCCATTCCCTGCGGCAGATTTCACGCGGCTCCATCACTCCACGACCCTGCTCCACCTCCTGCGACGGATTCCACGCAGCTCCATCACTCCTTGGCAGGCCGTAATAATGGCCACGGTCCTGCTCCACTTCCTGCGACGGATACTGCGCGATTCTTCTATCCTCTGGCGAGTCGCAACAACGGACGCCGCTCCGCTTCTCGTGGCAGACTCCACGTGGCATGCCCCGGTAATAGCCACGGGTCCGCCCCACTACTCTCCGCAACAAACTTTTTCTGACTATGGGCGGCCCACTGCCAGACGGTTACAGACATCACCATCAGTTTGTTGCCCCCTCCGCCTATAAAAGGGGGAACCCCAGATACGTTATTCTATAAGCTCTCGTTTTTACCTAGAAACTCTGCAAAAATTTTCGTTCGAGCACTCCATTCTTGTTGAGGCAGAGAACTGACTTGAGCGTCGGAGGATCTTGCCGGAGCAACCCCACCTCCGGTTTAGACTTCTTTTGCAGGTCCCGACGGCGACTGCGACTCCCTCGACTCCAGCTTCTCCGACGCAAGCGAATTTTTGCACCAACAGGATTGACGCTAGAGGAAGGGTCTGTGTCTTCGCAGTATCCTTGTTCTTAAAGGAGCGCTCAACGGGACCGCCCCCGGGCATCTTTTTCGGCATCCTCTCCTCCTTTCTCCACTTGGTCCTTGCTCGATGCCTCCCCGCAAGACGTCCACGCGACGATCCACGGCCTCTACGGTCAGGTCTCAGGCTCCGGCCTCACCTCCTGTTTCCCAACCTCCTACTCCTCCTTCGACGATGATGGTCGGTGCGGAGCAGTTTGATCTGCTAGCGCAGCAGGTCAGAGGCCTCACTGAAGCTGTGCAGGCTATATAGCAGCAGCAGCAGCCGCAGGCATCAGTGCGCCTGGAAAGGGTGTCGTCGGAACACCAAAATCCGATGGCGGGACGAGCCACTTGGGCCAGCCGTCCCGTCTTTCCTGGAAAAATGAACCCGAGGGTGGAGAGCCCCCAATCGGATCACGACTCCACCCCTGGAAGATCGCTGCCCCCATTCTGCCAGAGGACCCTCGAGACTCGAAGTCGAGAGGATTTTCTAGACCGGAGACTCCAAGAGATGAACCGACGAATCGAAGAACTCTGCCATGCTCCCCCCGCTTATGGTGAGGATATTTGTACTGACCCTCCCTTTTCTCAAATGATCATGCAGGAACCGATCCCGCCAAACTTCAAGCTCCCCCAGTTCGAAAGCTACGACGGGACTTCGGACCCGGTTGATCATCTGGAAGCCTTCCGGATGATGATGCTGCTTCATGGCGCTCCCGACGCCATTCTATGCCGAGCCTTCCCATCCACCTTGAAGGGAGCGGCGAGAAACTGATACTCGGCTCTGAAGTCGGGTACCATCTTTTCCTTCGATCAGATAAGCCACCAATTCGTGGCATATTTTGTCAGCAGTCGGCACCCCCGGAAGAGTTCGGAGTCCCTCATCAATATCAAGCAGAGGAAAGGGGAGTCCATTCGGGCCTACATCAACCATTTCAATGTCGCAGCACTGGAGGTCTGGAATTTGGATCAATCAGTCGCAATGGCCGCTCTGAAGGGCGGCCTTCAGAAGAATGACCCTTTGTTCTCCCTGGAGAAGAAGTACCCCAGAGATTTTGCTGATTTGTTGGCTCGGGCTGAAGGGTACGCCTGAGCGAAAGAAGCCTTCAAACTAAAGGATGAGGAGACCGCGAGAGAGCAGCAGGCGGGAGACTCGATTAAGCCCGCAGTCAAAAAAGGGTCGAGAGAAGCTCGGCCGCGTTCTCGATCCCCTCCTGGGCACAAGCGTGCCCATACTCCACCCCAGGTACGTAGGCAGAGAAGTCCGGATCGTGGGGTTCGGCGGGGTTCTCCATCGAGAAGATTCCGCAACTACGCCCCCCTCAATGCCGCGAAGATCCAAGTACTGATGGAGGTCAGGGAGCAGCTCCCTAGACCAGAGAGGATATGCACGCACCCCGAAAAGCGCAACTCCAACAAGTTTTGTCTCTACCACCGCGACCACGACCACGGCCACGACACGGAGGAATGCATTCAGCTCCGAGACGAGATCGAGGAGCTCATCCGGCGAGGTCGACTCGACAGGTTCATCCGGCACCGGCCTGAGGGTAGAGAAGATTGGCCAAAGGCCCTGCCGCAACCTGAACCGCCAAGGAGGGAGGAGCAGCCCGGAGATCGGCCTCCAATTGGGACCATCGACTCCATCACCGGAGGGCCTCAAGGAGGAGCAGACCTTCCACGACCATGGAACTCGAAAAACTTGTAAATGTATCGCTTACGACTCTGCCCTGAATCTAAATTCCTTTCGACTTTGCGTGTTCCTCCCATTTGGCACGGATTTGTTACGACTGGGGATAACCCCTTCAAACAATTAAAACAAGGTTATGTTAGGAACGAGAGGAGAACCTCATCCTAACATAAATAAAATGAAAGTCCGATTATCTTGAGATCGGATGGGGGGAGAGGCCTTACAACACCCTAATGCGGCCCCACAGCCATGTCAGGAACAGGAGGAGAACCTCGTCCTGACATGAGCAAAGTCAAAGGTCCAGTTCTTTTAGATCGGATGGGGGGAGAGGTCTTACAACGCCCTAATGCGCCCCCACAGCCATGTCAGGAACAGGAGGAGAACCTCGTCCTGACGTGAGCAAAGTCAAAGGCCCGGTTCTTTTAGACCGGATGGGGGGAGAGGCCTTACAACGTCCTAATGCGCCCCCACAGCCATGTCAGGAACAGGAGGAGAACCTCGTCCTGATATGAGCAAAGTCAAAGGCCCGATTCTTTTAGACCGGATGGGGGGAGAGGCCTTACAACGCCCTAATGCGCCCCCACATCCATGTCAAGAACAGGAGGAGGACCTCATCCTGACATGAGCAAAGTTGAAGGCCCGGTTCTTTTAGATCGAATGGGGGGAGAGGCCTTACAACGCCCTAACGCGCCCCCACAGCCATGTCAGGAACAGGAGGAGAACCTCATCCTGACATGAGTAAAGTCGAAGGCCCGGTTCTTTTAGACCGAATGGGGGGAGAGACCCTTGCGATAGCCCTTATGTGCCCCCGTAGCCCCATTGGAAACAGGAGGAGAATCTCATCCTAACCTGAGCTGAGATCGGCTACATCAGGAATGGAAGGAGAACCTCGTCCTGACGGTGACAAAACCCGACCGCCCAACAAGATCGGATGAGGGGGAAAGGCCCCTCAGCGGCACCTTCACACTTCTACGCAACCCCGCAAAAAGCAAGGGGAGGGCCCTCACTCCGAAAAGAGAAGAAAAATTAAAAAGGAGAAGCGACGAACTACGTCAGAAACAGATGAAGGACAAACCACACCAAAGACCTAAGGAACCTTGTCTCAACAAAGGCGAGAAGTTCCTACCAAACACCTCCGGCCTCTAAGAAGGCTCTCGAAATAGGTCAAGAAAACAGCAACGCCTCCGAGGTAATGCGGAGTTCGGACCACCAAGCTTGAGCCTGCGGCCATGAACGACGAGGAAAGCAAACCAGCGTATCGATGACCGGGCACCTCCAAACGACGTCAACGTCGGACAAGTTGAACGATAAGAGAAGTTCGGCAGATGATAATTTAATACAACATGCGGACGAGGTAACACAAAATTTTCTTTTCATTCCATTTGCGAAATATACACCACAAAGTCCAGAAGGCCAAAGAAAGAAAAGCAAAACGACAAAAGCAAGACAAAACAACAAAAGAGAAAGCGTATACATGAAAAGACAGAAGGCCAAAAAGAGCTCTAGGGAAGCTCTGCTCCTTCCGACCTAGAATTATCTGCTCCACCCCTCATCCAGGACTACCTTAGATTCTCAACTTCTTCTTCTAGCTCCCTCCTTTTCAGTAGCGCATCCTGGAGCGCCCGACGAAGTCGCTGGCTCTCGGTCTTCGCCTCTCGATGCCTCTTTCTTAGGATCTCAGATTCTGCCTCCGCATCCGTGACGGCCTGCTACTCGTATGCCAGCTGGATCTTCAATTGCTGCAGCTCAGCCGTCCTTTCCCCAAGGGCGACAGAAAGCCCTTCGACGGTTCCTCTCAGGGACTGGAGTTCATTAGAATCCCGAGCAGAAGTCAGCTGAGCCCTGTCAGCCAGCTGCCTCTGAAGACGGGCGACTTCGTCGGTCGCCCCTCAGAGTCTCCCTTTATATTCCTCTACCTGCCTGCGCCAACCGGCCCGATGCACGTCGTAGTTCACCTCGGCGTCCTGAAGCTGCTGCTGAAGGTCGGAGACCTTCTTCGACCACTCCCGGTCGCCATCGGCCCGATCCAAGAGTCGGGACGAACTTCCTCCCAGTTGGCCGATCTTCTCCATCGCAGCCGACAGTTCCACCCTGAGAGCGCTAATCTTGGCAGCTTGAGCCCAAATTTGGTCGCTGGCGCTCTTCTTGCATTCCTCAAGCTCCTTCGCGAAGTCCGCCTTCCTCCGGCTATACTCCATGATCCCCTTCACGTGGAGATTCCGAAAGCGGATGGCCTCCGTGGTGGCTTCAGAATGATCCTCTCTCAATCTGCGAAGCTCGCCTTCCATCTTCTTTAACCTTTTTGTCAAGTGAAGGACTTCCTTCTTCAGCCGCTGGATCGTCGACTTCAGCGGAATCCTCAGGGGCAGGGGAAGTGCTTCGGTAGGGCACTGCCATCGAAAGGCAAAAGCGTCAAGACACGCCTCATCACAGAAAGAAAAGCAGAGAGAAGAAAGGAAGGAGGGAGAAGCCATCCACGATAAGAAATTCAACTTTATTGATTGGATGATTCTTGAAGACAAAAAGGAAAAGAAAAATTATGGTAAAATAAAAATACAAGGTTGGAGGTCTCAGACCTCAGAGGCAAGAGTTGGAGAGCTCGGTATTCCTGGAAGGGAGGCTGCGGCAGCAGTGGTAGCAGGAGAGGGACCGGCCTCGTCTTCAGACTCCTCACCCAGGAAGCTGAGGTCAAGCTCAGAAAATTTTCTGGTCACCTTCTCCTGGCAGAGCTCGAACCCCTTGATGAACGCCTCCTGGCCGAATTGGACATTCAGGTCCCTCATCTCCGCGGAGGTCTTGAATTTCTCTACCGCAAGAACCCTGACCTCCGAGACCAGGACTAAAATCTGCTCAGCCAAATTGGCGACCTCGGCCTCCGCCTTTCTCACCGTCTCCTCCAAGGTCTGCTTTTCCTCCTCCCGGGCTTGTTTCTCTCTTTTCAGAGCCTCTTGGAGGGCGACTACTTCGGCTGCCTTTTCTTTGAGGCGAGCGACCTCGGCCCGACAACGCTCCTCCACCTGGATAGCGTCCCTCCTCGCCGGTTCGTCACCTCGATATTGGTGAGGAACTGGTGCCCAATCTGCAAGGGCGTCAAGGGGATCAGAACAAGGGACGAATGGCCAATTAAATGAAGATTTGTTTACCTCGAGGAAAAACCCTAGGGAGTCCCAAACCCGCTGCTCAGGATCGGCACGGTCGATCCTCTCGACGACTTCAGGCAGGATGCAGCCGTCGATCAACCGCCTGATCAAGTCCCTGTCATTGAAGGGATTCTCCGGCTCCTCTTCGGAACCGAGGGACTCGTCAGCGGCGGCTCGACGGCTACTCACCCTGCGGGCCACCGACTTCCTTCTCTTCCCCCTCTCGACTATGGGCGCCTCCATGGAGCGGACCGTCGAAATGGGAGCCCTAGTCGGCGGACTCCTCGAAGAAGCCCGGGGGGCCGTGGGTTCGGCGTCCGAGGGAACGTCGATCGCTGGAGCCGCCTGGACGGACGCGGCCAAGCTCGACTCCTCCGCCCTGGCCCTCTTTGCCGATCCGGAGGCCGCGGCACCCTTTCTTTTGTGGGCCTTGAGGCTCCTGGCAAGCATCCGTGCTGCTTCGGCGTCCATTCCTTAAAAAAAAAAAAAAGAGAGAGAAAGGGGGGAGAGATCAGAAATCAATAATGGAATGAAAAAGGAGTGGCACAAAAAAAAAGAGAAAGAAGAAGAAAAAGAAAGAGAAGGAAGAAGAGAGAAGAAAAAAAAAAGAGAAAGAAGAAGGACGGATGAAAAGAAGAGAAAGGAAAAGATGAAGTACTCGCAGGATCCTGGGGGCTCAGGCCGATGTTGAACAAAAATTGCTCCCTCAGAAGGTTGGGAAGGGAGGGAGCGGAATAGGCGAGAAGCTTTCAAGCAGCCTGAAGGTCGTCCTCCCCCAGGTTGGGGATCCGACGGACAGAATCCCTCAGAGAGCCCCAAGGAGGCAGGCCCAGCCTCAGGGTCGGGCAGTGGATGAAGAGGTATTTTTCCTTCCAGTTGTGGATTGAAGAGGGGGCACCTTTCAGCAACCCCTTCTTGCCGAACTGAGGGGAGAAATACCACCAGTCCTTCACCGAAGGATGACGCTTGAAGGTATAGAAGTGCCTAACAGAGAGAGGGACGGTCGGACCTCGACTACGTGGCAAAGAGAGAAAAATCCTATCAAAAACCTAAAAGAATTCGGAGCAATAGAAGCAAAGAGATGTCTAAGAAGCGGAAGAGGGCGACAACAAAGGATGGAAGTGGAAGCTGGAGTCCGGCACGGAACGCCTCCTGATACAAGCAAAAACGACCGGGTGGGGGAGTGCTAGCCCGATCGGAGGGGCCAGGCAGTCCAGGTCGTACTCCGGAGGAACTCCATACTGAACCCTTATCAGAAGGAGTTATCCGGAGTCAAGGAGCATGGAATGGCACCCGACGCAAAATCGGACGAAGCCCAGCCCAGATGCAGGTTCATCTACAGAACGAGGGACCTGGGGGGTTGAGGCGGAAGAATCCCAAAACCGCTGGGAACGGAAGAGCCGGAAGATATTTCGAATAACTCCGAATGAAGACTCTAAAGATCCGAGAAGACAGACAGGACAAAGGACGGGAGGTCACAGGAGACTAACTCAGAGGAATACAACAAAAAAAAATGGCAAAGAAAAGGTCCTAAGTGGCGGGAAGAAAGACGAAGGTTCTGGGACTAACCTAGATCGCTCTGAGGGATGCAGAGGGGCGAGGACAGGGACGACTCGAAGGACGCCTATGGCCCGAGAAGATGCCAAGGAAACAGGGCTCTCGAAAAAAGGGCAGATACTGATAGAACTCTGAAGCGGAATAGGGCCCCTAAAGGTGGAAGGACGGGTTTAAATAGACCCTGGGATTCGGTGCCATAATGATCGCGAATCACCCCAAGCCAGACACGTGTCCCACTCGCCATGGCAGGCGGCTAAAAGCGGCTGACGGCTGACAGAGCCATTACTGCACCGTACCTGGGCCAGGTACCACGAGAATTTCGAAGGGTCCCTTCGTATCGCCCCGATTCGAAAAGACTCCAGCACGCGCAATTTAATGCCAAAATATCTGGGGCGGTCGTGGCAGGATTCGAGGGGACAACTTCGGCTATGCCAATCTCTCTGTACTTCCTTCATTCAAAATTCAAACTCGAAAGTAGGGGGACTGGTGTTGGGTATAAAATACCCTCAGCCGAAGTTCTCAGCGGGATTGACCCTTCGGGTCCCCCCGACTTCAACTGTGAAGACTCCGCCCGGACTCCTACGGGAGCCGGGCTCCGTCCCAACTCCACTGCAGAGACCGCCGGACTCCTACGGGAGCCGGGCTCCGTCCCAACTTCAACTGCAAGGAAGACTCCGCCCGGACTCCTACGGGAGCCGGGCTCCGTCCCAACTTCAACTGCAGAAGCTCCGTCCGGACTCCTACGGGAGCCGGACTCGCACCAACTTAATTGCAGGAAGACTCCCCGGACTCCTACGGGAGCCGGGCTCCGTCACCAACTTCAACTGCTGGAAGCTCCGCCCGGACTCCTACGGGAGCCGGGCTCCATCCCAACTTCAACTGCAGGGAAGACCCGCCCGGACTC